>NW_006922248.1:0-13086 GCF_000298275.1 Orycteropus afer afer | reverse complement strand
ATGGGAGAAAGAAGGGCTGCTTATGCACAGGGAGACAGCTCAGGGGGCAGGAGTGTATGGAGGAATGGACACTGGGAAGAGGTAACTATGGGGAGAGAAAGCGGGAGGGGAGCTGTTGCATTTTTGTAAACTGTGGTCAATGACATGAGACAAAGTATTTGTGAACTGCTATATGGAAAGTGAATTTGCTCTGTAAATCTTCACCCAAATCACAATTTAAAAAAAAATAAATAATAAAGTGACTAAGGGTATAGACAAGCGGCAGCCGTTCTGGATATTTAAAGTGACCGAGGGTGCAGTCATTTTCAATCTCTACAAGCAGCAACCATTTTGGATTTTAAAGTGATAGCATTCTCATTTCGGATTCCAGGGACCTAAGAATAGGCTCTGTTTGCCAAGGTCAGCAGGGACATGAGAGGCTGACAAGAAGAAAGGAGACAGGTGGTGAGTGTATAAGTGCTGTCAGCTAGTGAATAGAGCAGCACAGTAACCTGCTTGCTTAGGTAACATACAAACAAAACAAAACGAAAATCGTGGGCAAGTCACTCCAACATACAATCACAAATTAAATATAAATACAAAAACGTCACAATGCCTTGGAGACACACAGCATCACAGTCCACAAAAAGAAGCAAGATAAAGCAGGAGAAACAAGGGACCAGGATACAGACCCAAAACACATCCCTGATGAAGACACAGCATTGGATCTCCCTGATAAGGAATTCAAAAGAATTATATTTAAGTATCTTCAATGAATTGAGAGACAGATCAAGGAAAACACAGAGAAAACCCTAGAACAATTTTGAAAGATAATACAAGAACAAAATGACAAAATAAATGAAAAATTAGAAATGACACAAAATCTACACAGAAATCCAGAAGATTAAAGCAAAATTTTCAGAAATGATAAGACATTGAATGGGCAAAGGAGCAGAATTGAATCAATGGAAGACAGAATTAGGAAGACTGAAGGCAAAAACCTGAACACTTCTTTGGACAGGGATCAATCAGAAAAAAGATCAAAACAAAATGAAGAAAGCCTAAGGTTCATGTGGGATACCAGCAAAAGGAATAACCTATGTGTAATCAGAATTCCAGAACAGGAAGACACAAATAAAACCACAGAGAAAATTGCTGAAGATTTGTTGGAAGAGAATTACCCTGGTATGATGAAAGAGGAGAACATATCCATTCAGGAAGTCCAACAAACCCCAAACAGGATAGACCCCAAAAGAAAATCACCTAGACATATCATCATCAAACTTACCAAAACCAAAGGCAAAGAATGAATCATGAGAGCAGCATGGGAAAAAAAAAAAGTTACCTACGAGGGGCAACCAATAAGACTAAGCTTGGATTTCTCAACAGAAACCATGCAGCTGAGAAGACAGTAGGATGATATATATAAAACCTTGAAAGAGAAAAATTTCCAACCAAGAATCATGTACCCAGCAAATCTGTCCCTCAAATATGATGGTGAAATTAGGATATTTCCAGATAAGTAGAAATTAAGGGAATTTGTTCAAACCAGACCAACCTTACAAGAGATGCTAAAAGGGAGCCCTTTGGACAGAGAAGTAACAATAGCAAACAACTGACCATTAACACACATGATAATATAACCCAGAAACTAACCGAGCTATGGAAGTATCCAAAGTGAGTAAGCCTACAAGATTGTAAACAGGGAACCAGAGACGTCAACTGACAAATGAGGACAACTACAAACCAAAAAGAGGGAAAAAACTTTGTTGTTACAGAACTTCTAAATGGTAGGGAAGTCAAGACAACCACAAGATAGAACAAACTGTTCTAAACTTGGGAAGAAAACTATAAATCACAGGGTAACCTCAAAGAAAAATGCTAAGCCTTCACATCAAAATAAAAAAGAGGACCAGCACAAATATTTAGCAAATACTAAAACAATAGCAATGAAGGAAGTAGTAACATGATTTGTAAACAAAACGAGCTCAGCATAGAAAATTATATGGAACAAAGAAATCGACACCATGAAAAAGCACATGACAAAAATGACAGCAACAAATTCATATTTGCTGATAATTACATATCTGGCAAGGGACTTATCTCTAAGATTTATAGCAGAAGAGTGGATGAGCAAACTATGGTACATACACATAATGGAATACTATGCAGCACTAAAGAATAATGTAGAGTCTGCAAAACACTGCATAATATGGATGAACTTGGAGGACATTATGCTGAGTGAAGTAAGTTAATCACAGTAGGACAAAGATAGTATTAGTTCATTGTTTTGGAGTGTCTAGGAAAGATTGATATATGCAGGGAGACGTTCTTTGTTGGTTGCCAGGGGTGGCAGGGGAGGGGAGGGAACACTGCATTAAAAAAAAAAAAAAATGCATTGACCCATGTCACTTTGGTTTTTATTTCACTGTACATAAATTATATGTCAATAAAATGCATTAAAAGAAAAGAAATTGTTACTATTCAAAAAAAATTTCTGTAAATTAGAGGATTGATAGTATCTACTTTTTACAGAAAGAAGCCCCAAAGTATAAGTTATTTATCTAATAACAGAAATTAAAATCTTCTTGGTTCCCAATCCAGTGTTCCATTATACAGACAGTGGTTTTCAAAGCCTTTTGAAGAACATGCCAACAGAGAAGTTCCTTGAGATAAAGTGTGATTGTGGTCAATTTATAATTTATCTATTTTCTACTGTCTCCACAGAACCCCAAAGTCACTTAGAAATAAGCTACAAATAGCTCCTTGTTTTCAAGCAGTGGGAACAACATCATTACATTTCAATGAACTGGTCAGATTGCCCCAAACTGACAAAGAAGAAAACTTTTGCCAAGTCTTCCTCAGTAAAATGAATTTGACAAAGCAAACAGCATCAAAGTAACAGCTGAAAAACAAAGCTTTGGGGTCAGCCTCTAAAACAGGAAAAAGCAAGCACCAATAGTTGAAGTCACTCTATTAAAGTTCGGATCTCAAGGGAAACATCGTTAATACGAGTAAAACCTCTACAATAATCACTGATGCCAATTAATTTACAGAATAGGAATCCTGCTTACTATTCCTCTGGATACGTATTGGTAAATGCAGAATTCCATACACTCAGATATTCCCTGTGATGACTAACAGACTGTACAATCCAAATTCACAGGATAATCATTTGCTACTCTGAGACAGTTAACTGCCTGATACCCAACATAATTCAGGATGTTCCTCTGACAGAATTCTAGAGGAAGGCTACCTACTGTACCCCATCTGTAGTAAAAATTCTTTACTCTGTAATGACAACCAGAAAATTCTGTGATTTCAATATTCACTGATGAACACCATGAGAACCTCAGGAGAGAAGGTAGCATTCTATCAGTACTTTACCCCAAACCAAGACACTGGGTAAGTTTCCTCTTAATGTGAAAATAAAATGTATCAAAGAAATAAGCTAAATATACATTCAAGATAACTGAAAAAATATGTTCAAACAAAAACTTCTATACAAAAATAGTCAAAGTATCATTATTGATAATAGCCAAAAGGTGAAAACAAATGTCCATCAACTGATGGATTAATACAATGTTATATATATATACTTTTGTATCCATGGAGTGGAATATTAGCCATAAAATAGGAATAAATTGCTGATAGAGCTTACACTAAGTGAAAGAGGCTAGACATAAAAGGCCACACGTTGTATAATTCCATTTATATGAAATGCCCAGAAAAGAGACAAAAAGCAGATTGTTGGTTGTCAGGGGCTCAAGGGAGGAGGAAATCAGGAGTGAGTGTTTAATGGGCATGCAGTTTCTTTGGGGTGATGAAAATATTCTGGGATTAAACAGCAGTGGTGGCTATACAATATTGTGAACATACCATAATTCACTGAATTATGTATTTTATATGGTAAATTTATGTTAAAAAAAGAAATGTCTCCAAATGGTAATTATCTAGCCCTTATATGTCCCACTACTACTTAACAAAATGTTATGCTTATAAAACTTACTCAAAAAATACTTTTGAAAATAGCGACTGGGACCTTAAAAGCTAGGAAGCTGCCATCTAGATGCAACAATGGGTCTCTCCTCGTCAAGAAGAAAGAAGAAAACCAAAATTAATGGAAACAATCAGTCCTAGCGACTGGTACACCATCCGATCTGCAACCTATACAACTATGAGACCAGAAGAACTAGATGGTGCCCAGCTACCACTGCCATCCACTTGGAAGGGATGTAGGAGATCCTGCATAAAGAGGGAGAACAATGTGGTACAAAAAGAGTGGATGAGCAAACTATGGTACATACACATAATGGAAAGCTATGCAGCACTAAAGAATAATGTAGAGTCTGCAAAACACTGCATAATATGGATGAACTTGGAGAACATTATGCTGAGTGAAGTAAGTTAATCACAGTAGGACAAAGATAGTATTAGTTCATTGTTTTGGAGTGTCTAGGAAAGATTGATATATGCAGGGAGACGTTCTTTGTTGGTTGACAGGGGTGGGAGGGGTATATGTGAACTGCTGTATGAAAAGTGAATTTACTCTGTAAATCTTCACCCAAATCCTAAAAAAAGTAAAAAATAAAATACTTTTGAAAATATAATATAGTGACATGACATTATGGAAAAGGCAAAAGCACAGAGACAGTAAACAGATCAGTGGTTGGTGGGAGGATGGTTGAATAGTGAAGCTATTCTTGTATGATACTGTAATGGCAAATACAAGATACTGAAATTTGCCAAAGTCACATAACTTTAAAGCACGAAGAATAAACTTTAAGATATGCAAATTATTTGGTGAATAGCAAGTGGGGTCTTAAAAGCTTGCAAGTGGCCATTTAGATGCAACAACTGGTCTCTCCTTATCCGGAGGCAAAGAAAAACAAAGATGCATGGAAACAATTAGTCCAAGGGACTAGTGGACCATGTGAACCTCAGCCTATATGACCATGAGACCTGAAGAATTAGATGGTGCCCAGCTACCACTATCAACAACTCAGAAAGGGATCAGTGCAGGAGATCCTGAATAGACTGGGAGAGCAAAGTGGAACTGAAAAAAAAAAAAAAAAAAACTGGCTTAATGGCCTGATAAGAGCCTGGTGAATCTCCCAAGACTATGGCCCCTAATTACCCTTTAGGTATTGTGGTATAGTAAATTACTTTGTTTGGCTTTTCTATCCATAAGTCTTTGTAAACTCCAAGGTGGGATTTGCTATGAGCAACTGAGGAGCTCCTGATTGCTGAAGGTGTCCACCTGGAGTATTTCTGTTGGGAGTGTCACAAAACAATGTTCTGGGAGGGGCCCACTCTCTCTCAGGTGCTTAGAGTTCTGATGCTATAATTGGCTAGTTTGACCACCCTGCCAGGCTCAAAAGGAGGCCTCCTAGAGGTAGAACTCTCTCTGACTGCTGGTTGAGGAAGACGTGCTGCCGAAAGAGACACACGCCCCTGAAAGAGACACGCGTTGCTGGGAAAGAGACGCAAGAGACACGCATTGCTGAGTGAGACACCGAGGGACCAGCACTGCTGGGAAAGAGACTATGAGAGACTGTTGGCTGAGGGACGGTGGGCTGGGAGAGAGACTGAGCATTTTTCTTGAACTCGAATTGTAGCCTGGTGCTTCCCTAATAAACCTCATAATCTGTGAGTTCTGTGTGGCCACTGCAGCGAATTATTGAACCCAAGAGAGAGGTGGTGGGTGCTTCGGGAGGAACAGTTGGTGAAAGGGCTGGAGGGAGGCAGCATGTCTGGCCTTGCAGTAATAGGCCTTGGTTTACTGCTGGTAATCCTGCCTTCCCCTTGTAGGGTTAGAGGAGGTCAGAACATGTGGCCTCCTCACCGTTTTTGCAGGTATGGAAATGAACTCATTTCCATGGCTTTCAGGCAAACAACAGGCATACAGCGTGAACATTTATAGCAGGCAGACACACTCCTTAGAATGATCAATCATGGGAAAACAAAAGGACAGTATTTGCACAGGAAGACAGCTCATAGGGCAGGAATGCATAGGAAAGAAGGACACAGGGAAGAAATAACTAGAGGGAGGAAGTGGGAAGAGAGTTGTTACATTGTGAAGATCGAAGTCACTGTCATAAAACAAAGTGTGTATGAACTGCTGTATGGAAAATTAATTTTCTCTATAAACTTTTACCCAAATCACAACAAAAACTTTTACAAGATATGCAAATTATCAAATAATCATTTAGGAGGAAGAGGGATCCCAGGATGGAATGCAAAAGTCCTAAATGTTATCACAAATGTGTGAAACAACCTCACTAAATGAGATGGGAGAATAAGATGCTGACTTAAGTAACTGTGAAAATGAGTTGAGTCTGTAACACTAAAGTGAAAGAGAACTGTACATAAGCATTGTCTGCTAGTTTATAAAGTTGTTTCCAAGGGACTCCCACAGAAAACCTACTGCCATGGAGTGGATTCCCACTCAAAACAACCTTTCAGGACAGAGGAGAACTGTCCCATAGAGTTTCCAAGGCTGGAAATCTTTACAGAAGCAGACTGCTACATACTAAACAAAGGTTCAAAGCGCAACCTTTCTGTTAGCGCCAAGTGCTTTAACTACTGTGTCACCAAGGCTTGCTTCTCAAATAAGTACAGGTTAACAGATTCTGAAACCACTAAACATGTACTGGAATTGAAAAATTAAGTAAATGGGTGGCAGATGGTGAGAACCAAATGGCATGAGAGGTTACAGATAAATAATTTCTAATCCTTGTGTAGTGGATTAGAATTGGTGACATCATTATGAACACATTTAATTTAATATAGTTACAGATGGTTACATACAGAAATATTTAGATTTAAGTATATACACATTAGTATACAAACATTACCTCCTTGCTCTGTCACCTGAGGGCCTACAAGCAACAACACTCCAATAACAACAGGCACAACTACCACCCAAACTGCAGTTTGTAAATCCATTCTCTAATAAAAGAAACCAGGTTCTTTGGAAAAATGGCTGCTTATACGATTGAGGCAGGAAATACAAAAGATGACCCTGAAGCATCCAGTGTTGTCAGAAAGTAAGAAAGCGCTCAAAAAAAAGGACACACAATGATGAGGTTATGTCCAAGGAAAGGGATACAAGAGCCAACTAAAATAAAGCTGTATCAGGTTATAACCAAAGTATAAAATAAATATCCATGAGTCCATACTGATATAAATTACTGAATTAATAATAAATGGTGAGAACAAACAAACCTCCCATGCAGAATTCCAAATAATTTTATGTAGGAGGTGGAACAAAACTCGTCACTCTTTAAGTGTGGACTGTGCATAGTGACTTCCTTCCAAAGATTACAGTGTTGTTGTTATGTGCCGTCAAGTCGGCCCCAACTCATAGCAAGCCCTCCTTGGGTTGCCAAGACAGTATCACTACGGAAGTAGATTGCCCAACCTTCCTTCTGAGGAGGGGCTGGTGGGTTTGAAACCACCAGCCTTCTGGTTAGCAGTCAAGTGCCTTGGGTACTATGCTACCAGAGCAGTAGTGAAAGAAAACAAAAATGAGTAACTTTACAGTGAAGAAAACCAGCAAACACTACCTCAAGCCAAGTGATCAAGGTTAACATCAACACCAGTAAGTTATGTTGGTAGTATGCACCCTTGATACATACTGTGCATAAATACAGCATGATAACCTCATGGTTTACCTTAGAAAACCACATATATTAGTCTAACCACAAGAAAAACATCAGACAAATTCCACCTGAGAGATACTCCACAAAATATCTGACTGATAATCTTCAAATTTGATGACATACAAGGTCATCAAAAACAAGGAAAGTCTGAGAAACTGGCACAACCAAAAGAAGCCTAGTAATCATGACTACTAAATGTTACATGGTATCCTGGATGGGATCTGGAAGGAAAACAAGGCATTAGGTAAAAGCTGCAGAAATGTGAAAAAAAAGATGGACTTAGTTAATAATAATGTAGTAATACTGGCTCATTAGTTATAATAAATGTACCATCTTAATCTAATGTAAGATGTTAATAATAAGGGAAACTAGGTATAGGATAGAAAGGAATTCTCTGCACCATCTTTGCAATAATTCTGCACATCTAAACTGTTCTAAAATAAACGTTTATTTAAAAACTTTATTAAACACTCAAAACTATTGCCCTAAAATTATCTTTATATTTTAAACCAAAAATATCTCTGATAGAAGAGATAGTCTCTTTAACAAGTGGTGCTGGCAAAATTGGAAATCCAGTTGGAGGAAAATGAAACAGGATCCATATCTCACACCATATACAAAAAGTAACTCAAGATGGATCAAAGCCTACAAGACCAACATGGAAAAATCAGTTGGATTCCTCTACACCAGCAAAGACAATGCTGAAAAGGAAATAAGGAAATCAATACCATTTACAATAGCTACCAAAAAAAATAAAATACTTGGGAATAAATCTCACTAGGGACACAAAAGACCTGTACAAAGAAAACTACAAAACACTACTTCAAGAAACCATCAGATTCAAAATGGAGTCTCACCAGTGAGCACTGCGTTTATTTTTCCCTCTGGCATCTAAGAACTTTAAGAACTAGGTACAACAGTTTGAATTGAGATTTTTGGCTCTGAACAGCTCACTGAATCAGATTGCACCAAACACAGAAGAGCAGAATTGGAGGAAAGGCACAGGGAGATTTTTTAGGAAAGAGATACTGCCGGAAGACAAATGGGCACCCAAGAGAGACCACTGGAAACCTTTCTGGGGCAGTCACTGTCTGCTGGGTGGAGGCAGTCACCTGAGATCCCCGAACCAAGAACGAGATCACTTATAGCAGCTTACCAGCAACCAATACAATATTCCAGCGGGCAGCAGCAGAGACCTGTCTCCAGCGGCTGATTTTGTTGGTAATTTGGGTGGTGAGGGTGCAGCCGGACACGGACACCATTGCTGAGACTCAGGTGGAGATCTCACTGGTGCGCCAGAAAGGCTACCTCCCTCCCCTCCCAGCAGATTACAGAGCGGGCTTAGGTCAGACTGGAAGACACTGTGCTTTTCTTTGCCACAGTTATCAGGACCGCAGGTCACTGGCAGTTACTCCCCTGACTCCACCACAGCTAAAATTGCACGCATCTTTGGCACCACAGGTGGGCAGTATCGCAGACAAACTCCAGAGCCGACCATTGCCGGTCAGGCGGGATTGCGTTACCACCGCAGGCAGATGGAGCACGGAGAGCAGAAAAAGTGCAGCTGAGTGCAAACCCGTGAATTTTGCCCTGGAGTCGCGCTTTGGAGCTGTGGGGCCACGGAGACGGGGGCTTTTAGTGTACACGAAACTGGTGGAAATTTGTGACCCTCTAACAATAGGAATTTTTTCTGAGTTTGAGCCATGGTCTACCAAATAAATACATCATAAGTAAGAGCCTGCTCAGGTACTCCCAAGTCCAACACACCTGTAATTGCGCACATCTTTGGCGCTGCAGGTGGGCAGTATCACAGACAAACTCCAGAGCCAGCCACAGGTGGTGTGCCTGTACTGCGTCAGCACTGCAGGCAGACGGGGCACGGAGAACAAAGAAATTGCAGCTGAGCCGGGTCCCATGAATTTTGTCTTGGAGCCACACTTTGGCACTGTGGGGCCGTGGAGGCAGGGTCTTTTGAGTGTGCCTGAAATTGGCGGAAATTTGTGACCCTCTAATAAGAGGAATTTTTCCTGAGGTTGAGCCGCGGTCTTGCAAATAAATACGTCATCAATAATACCCAGCTCAAAGCCCTAGAAACCGACCCTAGCAAGACCAAGCTTTCTTCTTCTGCTCCCACCTTCTCCGCCAATAACTTCACTAATTAAATAGAAGAAACCACATTCAGCCATTCACCATAAAACCTCACGCTTCGAACTCTAAACCCTCTGTATGAAAAACAGAAATACATATCCACACTACACACAGTGATTCCACCATCACAAAGAAAACAGCAGAGCGACCCAACACACCTGAATCAATATTAAGATAAAACACACCAGCTTAACCTTTTCAAAATATTAAACCATAAAACCAAGACGAAACAAATCAACATGTAACCAGCATCTAGAGACAACCTAAAGAGACAATGCTCTACCAGATTCCAAGGGCTTAAGAAGAAGGTCTGTTTTCCAGTAACCCCAAGAACTCTCCAGACCGGCACTACAAGACAGAAAAGGTCTTAGTTTACACCTTCTTTTTTATTTTTCTTCTCTTGTGATTAACCACGTTACTTGTTGGGCTTTTTGTTTTGTTTTGTTTTTGTCTTTTATTTTTCTCTTTTCTGTTTGCTTGTTTGTTTTCCTTCTTCATTATTCTCCTTCTCTACCTTTTTTCTTTTAGTGACCTATCACCAGATATTGCATATTTACCTGTTTTCTTTTTCTTTTCTCCACATTTTCTTTTTTGGGGTTACTGTTCCTGTGTGATTTCAGGGTGTGTTTTTTGTCCATGTGCTTTTAGTTTTATCGATGGTTATTCAATTGTAATTTTTGCCTAACTGAGTGGGAGACAACAACAGTCCCCATAACATACAAGTACACCCACACCTCCTACGACTTCACTTACTGAGCAAGGGCCAGCACCTCCTTTTCCACCAGCAGGCCAATGATAAAAAGCCACAAGAAGAGCCTGAATCACTCTTGGCTGCTCTTCACAAACAATTAACAGAGATCTTAATTCAATACCACGATGCCTCGAAGACAACAGACCATCACAGTCCACACAATGAAGCAAGATAAAGTGGTAGAAATAAGGGAACAGGTTACAGACCCAGAACACATCCCTGAGGAAGCAGCAGCATTGGAACTCTCTACAAGGAATTCGAAAGAATTATATTTATGTATCTTCAAAGGACTGAGAGACATACCAAAGAAAACACCTTAGAAGAATTTTGGAAGAAAATACAAGAACAAAATGACAAAATAAATGAAAACTTAGAAATGATTCTAAATCTACAGATAGAAATGCAGTAGATTAATACTAAATTGTTAGAAATAGAAAACACATTGGAAGGGCAAAGGGGTAGAAGTGATGCACTGGAAGACAGAATTAATGAGATTGAAGACAAATACCTGAACACGTCTTTGGAAAGGGATCGGTCAGAAAAAAAAAAATCAAAACAAAATGAAGGAAGCCTAAGGTTCATGTGGGATACCATCAAAAGGAATAATCTACGTGTCACTGGAATTCCAGAACAGGAAAAGAGAAATACAACCACTGAGAAAATCATCCAAGATTTGCTGGAGGAGAACTTCCCTGATATGATGAAAGAGGAGAACATATCCATTCAGGAGAACCCCAAACAGGATAGACCCCAAAAGAAAATCACCAAGACATACCATCATCAAACTGACCAAAACCAAGGACAAAGACAGAATCCTGAGAGCAGCATGGGAAAAACAAAAAGTTACCTAGAAAGGTCAGCCAGTAAGAATAAACTCTGATTTCTAAGGACAGACCATGCAAGCGAGAAGACCATGGGATGGATTATATAAAACCCTGAAAGAGAAAAATTTTCAACCAAGAATTATATACCTGGCAAAACTGTGCCTCAAATATGATGGTGAAATTGGGAGATTTCCAGATAAGCAGAAACTAAGGGAATTTGTTCAAACCAGACCAACCTTACAAGAGACGCTAAAGGGAGTACTTTGATCACAAAACCAAAAATAGCAAATATCAACAGACCATTAATACACAAGATGACATATCACAGAAATCACAGATATGGACACAGCCAAAATAAAATGAGATTTCAAGATTGTAAACAGGGAACCAGAGACATCAATTGGCAAGTGAGGACAACTACAAACAAAAAGAGCGAAAAGGCTGTGAAGTTACAGAACTTCTAAATGGTGAGGAAGTTAAGACAGTTGCAAGACAGTATAGACTGTTCTAAACTCAGGGAGAAAAGTATAAATCATAGGGTAACCTCCAAGAAAAATGACAAACCTTCATATTACAATATTTAAAAAGAGGACAAGCACAAATATCCAGCAAATACTACAATAACAGCAACAGAGGAAATGGTAACAGGATTCATAAACACAATGAGCTCAGCACAGAAAAAATATGGAACAAACAAACCAGGGACACCATGAAAAACCATATACAAAAATGACAGCAACCAAATCATACTTGTCAATAATTACACTGAATGTTAATGGATTAAAGGCACCACTCAAGAGAGGGAGAGTTGCAGATTGGATAAGAAAACAAAACCCATCAATATGCTGCCTACAAGAGACACACCTTAGAGATAAAGACAAAAACAGACTAAAAATCAAAGGTGGGAAAAAGATATATCAAGCAAATGGCAACTGTAAGAGAGCAGGAGGGCAGTATTAATTTCTGATCAAATTGACATTAAGACAAAAACCACCATACGAGACAAGGAAGGACATTATATAATGATTAAAGGATCGATTGATCATGAAAATATAACCATAATAAATATCTATGGACCCAATGAAAGAGCCCCAAAACACATAAATCAGACTTTAAAAGAGATGAAAAGCCAAATAGATGAATCCACAGTCAAAGTGGGAGACGTTGATACACCACTTACTTTGAAAGACAGAACAACTGGAAAGAAATTCAATAAAGATGCAGAAGAGCTAAATAATACACTCCACCACCTGGGCCTTCTATATCTACAGATCACTTCACCCAACAACAACACAATATACATTCTTCTCCAGTGCACATGGAACTTTTTCCATGATAGACAGTATGTTAGGCCATAAAAAAAGCCTCCATAAATTTACAAACATTGAAATACTGCAAAGCAACTTCTCAGATCATAACGCTATCAAATTAGAAATCAATAGGAAGATCAATAGAAAAAGAGTAAACACATGGAAACAGAACAATATCATCCTAGAGAAAGACTGGGTAAGAGAAGAAATAAAAATAGAAATTCAAACACTCCTTGAATCAAACGAGAATGAAAACATAACATACCAAACTCTAAGGGACACAACAAAAGGAGTGATCAGAGGTCAATTATAGCAATACAGGCACACATCAAAAAAGAAGAAAGAGCCAAAATCAACACTTTCAACGAACATCTCCAACAATTAGAAAAAGAACAGCAAGAAAAGCCTAC
>NW_006922247.1:1247607-1248729 GCF_000298275.1 Orycteropus afer afer | reverse complement strand
ATTTCCAGTGAACTTTCTGCAAGCAAACCTCCATCTCAGAGCCTGTTTCCTGGAGAACCTGATCTATTACTTTAATCACTTGTTTAGTAAAACAAAAACTACTGAGAATTAAAATAAAACACATTTTCACTTGACATCTAGCTAGTCTAATTTGATATTTCTTTTTGGGTTAATTATATAAACGAATAACAATATATACTCAAAATCCCGAAATGAAATATGATTTTCTCTTGAAGTATGCATCTTGTGTTTATTTTTTTTTATCATGCAAACTATTGGTAATTGCCAAGAAGAAACAACAAACAAATTCTGGAAAGACTAACTGGTTTTATTACTAATTTTCTTGCCCACTGCCAACCCCCAAATAAGCATGCTAGATATCATATTGGACCACCAGCTGTCTAATATTATGGTACTATTATTTCTGTAGTTATTACACTATTCCTTTTTTATTAGCAAACCACATTCAGTAATTTGGAAGTTTTTTTTTTTTTTTTTCCATTATAATGCTATTAAAATATCTTAGAAGAATTTTGCATCTATTTGCTTTTTAAAATTCATATAATGCAAAAAGCAAAAGGAGGCAACATCTTCTGACCTCCACTAACTTCACAAGAGTAAGACAGAATCATCATCAGCAACCAAAGGCTTATTCCTATGAGGCCAGACATGCCACCACCCTCCAGACTTTTTACCAATTTTGAGACCAATTGTCCACTCCATAGTACTCACTACTTCTCTGCTGGGTTTGATAATTTGTTGCAATGGCCACACAGAACTCACAGATAATACTCATGATTATGAGGCTTATTAGGGAAGTAACAGTTTACAATTCAGGTTCAGGAACACACTCAGGATATATTTCTTTGATCAGGACAGTCTTCCCTCTGGTGTGCCTTCAGGCACACCCCTCTTCACCTTGGTCTCTCAGCCTGGTCTTTGTCTATGTGGGCCAGGTAAGCCTGCTTCTCTGTCTCATGCTTTTTGGTTCTACTATCACCATCTCTCTGCTGGGGTGTCTCTTTGCTGGAGCATCTCTCAGCCAAGGAGCTCCAGGACAGGGATCTTGGGTCTAAGGATAAGCTCCACTTTACATCCAGCTCTTCTTTCTTGAAGGCAGTG
>NW_006922247.1:1243977-1246982 GCF_000298275.1 Orycteropus afer afer | reverse complement strand
ATTTTTTTTCTCATATGTTCCAAACTAAGAGATGAGAAACCCAGAATACCAGTGGCTGCAAACAAACAAACAAAAAATGTAAAAACAAATAATCACTTTCTCCCTTTAGCAAGAGGATCAGGAAAGAAAGAAGAAACCTAGCCAGATGAGAAATTTTTAGACAATAACTACACTACTTTAGTGAAACACCAAAGAAAATAATTTGGCTCTCACTTACACCTCTGCCAGCAAAGACTGAGTAGGGAGCTTAAACTTCCATCCTTACCTGGCTGCAGTGAGGAATCCTTCTACTTCTTATCCACCTGAGGTTGTTTCAGAGAGATATGAATAAAAAGCCCAGTCTCAAATCCAACTTGAGGGACAGTTAGTCCAACTCCACTTCTTATACTGGACCTTGTAGGTAAGCCTGTATTTCCACCTTTTTGAAACAAGTTGGATGGTTCTTGAGGGAATTACAGGAAATGAAAAAATGTCAATTTCAAAAGATCATACACTATATGATTACATAGATTTAATATTCTCAATGTGACAAAATTATTATCAAGTCTCTAGATGGAGACTAGATCAGTGGTTACCATTGATTAAGGATGGTGGAGAAAGGGAGTAGGTATGACAGTAAAGGAGTGGTACAAGTGAGGTCTTTGTGTTATTGGAATACTTCTGTATTTCAGTTGTGATTTTCGTTAAATGGATCTGCAACAAATTATAAGGTGGCATAGAACTATTTACATATATTGGACTAATGTGATTTTGTTATTGTAGTATGAATATATAATCATTGTGAGAAACTGATGAAGGGTACATGGAACCTCTTAATATTAGTTTTGTAATTTCCTGTAAACATATACTTATTTCAAAATAAAAAGTTTAAAAAAGTTTGAATTCAGTGACACGAGTAAGGAGAAGGCTTAATAGCATAAAAAGCTTACTTCACAAAAGTGCAGTCTAGGGGAACAGTAGAATATGTGAAGCCTCTTTTGTTTGTTATTTGTTGTTGCTGTTCTTTATCAATCGAAAGCATCATGAGCAAAATGCCAGAGTTTGATAGAAATTAAAAGTAAAGCACTTTTATTGAGAGTCAAGACAACTTGCAAATTGGAAATCACAAGGTCCAGAGGATTCTGAACTAAGTGATCCAAGGAAGTAATAGTTCAGAAAATTTATACAAAGAAATTCAGTAACAATTCAGTGATTAGTGGACAGTTAGGCAATAGTTACAAAATTGGGTGATGGTGCATCTAATTGATAGGAGATTACATACATTTCTAAAGTAGTAATTATTTATTTATTTTAAGTTACAAACCAAAAACCCAAACAAAACAAAACAAAAAACCCAAACTCACTGTTGTCGAGTCAATTTGACTCATAGCAACCTCTCCTTGGTTTCTGATATGGTACCTTAAAAGAAGTAGATTGCCAATCTTTCTTCCAAGTAGTGGCTGGTGGGTTTGAGCCACCAGCCTTCTGGTTAGCAGTCACATGCCTTAGGCACCATGTACATCTGGCTTCAAAACAGTCATAAGGCCCTCCTTATGTGACTATAGGGAGACTTGCATAATTCTAAAATTTTTTTTGAAGCATCTTTTCTGAGAATTATTTTGGACCTGGCTTCTTAGGTAGCAAGCAAAACTTGTAAGCAAACAAAATTAAATTGTTTTCTCATATTGTTTACCAAGTAATTTTCTCAGAGTACAGTTGTGAGACACAGAAATGAGGAATTACATTCCTGATGCAGAAGTACTTTTGATTCAAAATGGACATTTAGCCTCATAACTTAGCATAACCATGATCTCATGTGTGCCACTGAGTGAGACCCAACTCAGAATGACCCCTCCTTGGGTTTCTGAGGTGGTATCACTTACAGAAGTAGATTGCCCAACCTTCCGAGGAGTGGCTGGTGGGTTTGAACCTCCAGCCTTCTGGTTAGCAGTCAAGTGCCTTAAGCACTACGCTACCAGAGCTCCTATGATCTCATGTAGGGAGTCCTAAATTAATTTGGGGGGGCTCTTACTAAAAAAACACCAGTTTTTTTCCCTTTCACTGAGGATAAAACTAAAGAAAGAGAGTTCAAATTACATTAAACAAGGTTTAAGCAAACAATTGGGAGACTTTCATGTAAAATGAAATTTTTTATAATGTCAATGTTTTCTCCATTTATCATGATGTTGCTCCAGTTGTGAGCATTTTCTTTTTCTTTTGGTTGAGGTATAATCCATACTGAAGACTGTAGTCTTTGATCTTCATCAGTAAGTGCTTCAAGTCCTCTTCGTGTTCAGGAAGCAAGGTTGTGTCATCTGCATATCACAGGTTGTTAGTGGTTCTTCCTCCAATCTTCTTCTTCTTCTTCTTCTTTTTTTTTAAGGGTGGATACTAAACTTAAGCATTTCTTATTTATTTATTTACTTATTTATTGTTTTTGCAGTGTTCTTCCTCTAATCTTGATGCTACATTCTTCTTCACGAATTACAGCTTCTTGGATTATTTGCTCAGCACACAGATTGAATAAGTATGGTAAAAGGATACTGCCCTGACACACATCCTTCCTGATTTTATACCATCCAGTACTTCCTTGTTCTATTTGTATGACAGCCTCTTATTCTACGTACAGGTCCCTCATGAGTACAATTCAGTGTTCTGGAACTCCCGTTCTTCATAATGTTATCCATGATTTGTTATGATCCACATGGTTGAATGTGTTGGAATAGTCAATAAAACACAGGTAAACTTTACTTTCAGCTAAGATACATCTGACATCAGCAATGATATTCTTCATTTCATGTCCTCTTCTAAACCCAGATTGCATTTCTGGAAGTTCTCTGTCAGTATACTGTTGCAACCATTTTTTAATGATCTTCAGAAAGATTTTATTTGCATGTGATATTAAGGATATTGTTTGATAATTTCCATATTCTGTTGGATCATGATGAAATAAAAGTATTATTTAAAAAATGGAATGACTGTGGTTTCCAGCCAAACAAAATACAGGCATATGAGTTAAACATTTA
>NW_006922247.1:1239779-1242530 GCF_000298275.1 Orycteropus afer afer | reverse complement strand
CATGAGAGACAGTAGAAGCAGAGCCCAGAGACTGGCATTAAACAGCAACAGGCTTACCAGCCCATGGAGGAGAAAGCCGGGTGCAATTGGGTAGGTGGCTTCTTGGTGAAGTGGGTTGCCTTCAGGAATTAATTGGTAGAAGAGACTGGCATGAGATGGAGTAGCAGGTTGGCCAGCCCATGGAGAAAGAAACCTGAGTGTCCTTTGGGCAGGAAGATTCCTGGCAGAGTGGGTTGCCCTCAGGCATTAATTGGCAGAAGCTGAGGGACCAAGGAAATGGGTAGCAGAGCTGCTTCAGCCTCAAGGGTAAGACCGTGGCATTTGGGGGTGGAACTACCACAGCCCCATAGGCTTCAAAGAGCCAGAGCTTCACCAACTTGGTTCTGGAGTGGGGCTGACATCTAGTGGGATGAAGTCAAGCCTCTGCCCAAGAGTGTGAGGACCGGGCTGAGGAACAGGGACCACCAGGCCAAGGGAGTGAGATTTCCACTCAGGATCTAGGGGACTGGAGTCACCCAGTGAAGAGATTTGTACAGATACCACCCTTTAAAATCTGTACAGGTGCCAAATTGACAAGGGGTGGAATTATGGTGGCTAAGTTTGTATGTCAACTTGGCTAGGCCTGATTGAGTGGCTGGGCAGCTTGTGGTAGTTATTCTTCATGATGAGAATGGTAATCAACTCTATAGTAGGATCTACTAGGAGCAACTGAGTAGCTGCCTTTGGGTATGTGGTCTGCTTCCTGTATATAAGAAACAGATTTGGGAATGGTCTCTAGCTTATGGCATGCTTGAACCCTGAATGTAGCCATGTCATTGTTCAGCAGCCTGCCATGCTCTACCCATCCTGGAACTTCCAATGGACTTGAATCAATGGCCTGCCATATTGTTTGGTAATATTGAGACTGTGCCTTATTACTTGTCAACCTTGGGCTTGTTAGCCTCAACAGCCAGTAGTTGCCTGAATGAAGAAATGCCTCTAGCTAAAGTGGGCCTGGAGCAAGAGGCAGAGCTGAAGCCCAAGGTCAAGGGGCTTTCATCCAGCCCCTAGAGCCTGGCATTTTGAACTCGGAGTTCTAGCCTCCTGAACTGTAAGAGAATAAACTCCTGTTTGTTCAAGCATGCTATTTGTGGTATATTCTTGTCAGAGTGACATTAGGTAACCAGAACAGGGCTTGAGCCCTCGAATGAATAGAACAGAGCATTAGGAATGTGTCTGAGAGAATATGCTATGTGTGTCCTAATTTACCTTCCTTCCACCAGCCTTCTAGTTAGCAGTTAAATACCTTAAGCGCTACACTACCAGTGCTCCTTCTGTAGTGATACCACCTTGGAAACCCAAGGAAGGGTCACTATGAGTCGGATCTGACTCGATGGCAGCGGGTTCAGTGGGTAAGCCCTAATTTACGTGTAAAAAAGAAATAGACTAGTTATATTTTTTACACTAATTTCTGCATGAACCAGGGAAGGGTATTAGGTTCTAGTATAACAAAACACTAAAGAAAAATATTATTTTTGAATTAACCTATGTTGCAATATTTGCACTTCATATTTTCTTTCTTTGATTAAGGAGGCAGCCAAACAAAAGATATCCGCATTACCTGCGAGAAGAATAAATATCTTACTACTGTGAGAACCATGTATAGAGATAATGCAAGACTATGTATTGGAAGAATATCCAATATCTAGGTGGGCAACCCATCATTAGTTTATGAGAAGTAACTGAGAAAGCTGAATAATTTCTGAAAGTGAAGAAACAAAGATTGTAACTAATGTGCAAGGGACAACAGTAAACAAAAATTAATTATTTCATTTCTCCTTCATAATGTCATATTTGTTTAAATGCTTTTATGAGAAATTTTCAAACTACTTTTGGAAGAAAGGAAAAGAAGCATGGAAAAATGGAGAGAGGAGTTGTAGGAGGGGAAATTTAATTTAAGGTATATTTTATTTATTTATGTATTTTACCTCTTTCTATCCCAGATCATAACTTAGGAAAAATATTTGAATTTACATTTTGGAAATTATTCATTTCTTTGTAAATTGAATTTTTTTATAAAATTTAATCAAAGTAACTCAAGAACAAAATCCTAACAAGATTTTTTTTTTTTAAATGGCAAAATGGTTGGTTTTAAGAATACACACATTACACACTGCCCTGGAAAAATGAGTGATTAAGGAGGGCTTTTGCTCAGCTGTGCTTTCCTGTTTTGAGTTCAGAAAAAGGTAACTCAGAGCCATCTCTAGAAGGATTTAATGAACAAATTATAAAAAGAAATGTGCTGCATAAAAATAGTTGCAATTGCTTTGACTGGCTCCATTTATAATATTGCGGTTGTTATTGTTATTGTGGTGCTTTACAGTCATTTTCAATTCAAACCAACTCAGTGTATGAAAAAATGAAACACTGCCTGGTTCTGCACCATTCTCACAATCTTTGCTATATTTGAGCTCATCATCACAGACACTGTGTGAGTTCATCTCAGTTGAAGGTTGCAAAAAGGACAAGGAGGCAGCATCTTCTGACCTCCTCTAACTTCACAAGAAGAAGACAGTATCACCATCAGCAGCCCAAGGCTTATTCCTATGATGCCAGACATGCTGCCACCCTTCATTCTTTTACCATTGCTGACACCAACCATCCCTCCTATGGCACTCACTACTTCTCTGCTGGGTTTGATAATTCATTGCAATGACCACACACAACTCACAGACAATACTCATGATTATGGGTTTATTAGGGAAGTAACAG
>NW_006922247.1:1219819-1220370 GCF_000298275.1 Orycteropus afer afer | reverse complement strand
GACCCCAAGGTTGAGGGGCTTTCACCCAGCCCCTAGAGTCTGGCACTTTGAACTTGGACTTAAAGCCTCCAAATTGTAAGAATAAACTCCTATTTGTGTAAGCCATCCATTTATGATAATTTCTTGTCAGAAGGGCACTAGGTAACCAGTTGTTGTTATGTGCTGTTGAGTCAGACCTGACTCATAGCAACCCCTTCTTGGGTTTCCAAGGCAGTATTACTACGGAAGTAGATTGTCCCATCTTCCTTCTGAGGAGTGGCTGGTGGGTTTGTATACTAATAAATAATAAAAATAATAATAATTAAATTGTAAAAATAATTATTTCTCATTTAGACATTTGTGGTGTGGCAGGTGATGATCTGTTTTATTGTGGAAGGTGAGTTCAATACATCAACATATTTTTTTATGTAGGCAATGTTGACTGCTAGACATAAATATTGATATCATTCACTTTTAAATAAGCTTATTATCTGAACTCTGAATATTAAGGAAAAAAATAGATGTGTTTTAATTATGGAAATAACCAATGTACAGATTAACACCTGCTTTTT
>NW_006922247.1:1218073-1219059 GCF_000298275.1 Orycteropus afer afer | reverse complement strand
TATACAAATCAATAGGAGATTGAAAATATAAACAAAATCCTCTATGTAATTAAGGAGATTACTATCTCAATCTCAGAGAATCAGGATTTGTAAGTGGTTAAAGCAATGCAAAGTCCAAATTGAATTGTAGCCTAGCAGAGTAGAAGATTTATTAAGAGAAGTGCAATAGTCTATGGAAATCTTAGAAAACAAAAGATTAAAAGTAGAAGGTTGACACATTTCAAGGTAACAAGAATTTAACTCTCAGATGCTTATATTAATAATTAGAAAATTTTATAATATTTTGCTCTCAACAAGTGATCTAGTGGTGTAGTAAAGTGTTAGATTGCTAACCAAAAGTTCTGTGGTTCAAATCTACCAGCCACTCTGCAGGAGAAAGATGAGGCAGTCTGCTTCCATAAAGATTTACAGTCTTAGAAACTCTACAGGACATTTTCTACTCTGTCCTAAAAGATCTTGATGAGTTGGAATTGACTAGATGGCAGTGAGTTTTTTACTTCTACAGAAAAGATTATAATACTTTTACATAGCATAATTCTTATCCCTTAATTCAGACTCTATTACCTTAACCCTCCCAAACTAGGAAGGCAGTTTAATAGTTGTTGGCAGAAGAGTATATAATGTTAGCAACAGGCATGAGGAGTGAGATGGCAAGGATAAACTTCTGTCAAACATCTGAGTTTGGTACTCTTAGGGCTGTTTTAGGGATAGGAATAATTATTACAGAAGTATTGTAATAATAGGGAAAAACAGAAAGGCAGTATTTCATGTTGGAGGTGAAAATATAGATGAGAGAAAACAAGAGAGCAAGTCTGATAAGTGGAAGAAAGTGTAGTTTAACTTTATAGCTAAGAGGATATGAATTAATAGTTTTTTAAAATGTCTTTTGTCTGCTATATTGGTGGAGAAGGAATTTACCAAGGAGACAGGATTCTTAACTGAACGTTTCAGACACAGGGTTCAGGAAGAACATATTCTGAGAAGGA
>NW_006922247.1:1192599-1217488 GCF_000298275.1 Orycteropus afer afer | reverse complement strand
CTCTCTCTCAGCCCACTGTTCCTCAGCCAACAGTCTCTCACAGTCTCTTTCCCAGCAGTGCTGTTCCCTCGGTGTCTCACTCAGCGATGCCTGTATCTTGCATCTTTTTCCCAGCAACGCGTGTCTCAGGAGCCCATGTCTCTTTCAGCAGCATGTCTTCCTCAACCAGCAGTCAGAGAGAATTCTACCTCTAGGAGGCCACTTTTTGAGCCCGGCAGGGTGGTCACACTAGCCAATCATAGCATCAGAACTCTAAGCACTTGAAAGAGAGAGTGGGCACCTCCCAGAACATTGTTTTCTGCCACTCCCAACAGAAATTCTCCAGGTGGACAACTTCAGCCATCAGGAGCTCCTCAGTTACTCATAGCAAATCCCACCTTGGAGTTTACAAAGACTTATGGGTAGAAAAGCCACACTAAGTAATTTACTACACTGCACCCTGATATGTCTCTTTAACTATAAGAGGCATAGGATGAGAAACTGTAAAAGGTAGCAATTATTTGTAGTAAGGCTGCTTTAATCTAACCATATATTATATCAAGAAAAGCAAAATTTAATACATGTATAGATATACAAACTGTGTGTGAAGGTGTTTATGTGCCTGCATCTGCTCAACTTGATGCTGTGTTGCAAGTTAATAATTGCTGATTGTCTCAGTATAGAAGTTTTGAGCATTTTTCCAATGTGAGCTAATATAACCATCTTGTAACTATTTATGAACAGCTGCCTCATTATAAAAGTGCTGACATACCCTTTACTGTATTGATGCTGATTAGTGGATAGAAACCAGTTTCCTAAATTCCAGAGTATGGAAGGTTTTTTTCCTTCTTAGGAGCATTTTTATACCCCCATGGAAACTTGACATTCTTTTAAAATGAGAATTTCAACTGCTAATATATCCTCTTCATCAGACTTTGTAATTTTCTTCTCAAAGCTTCACAATTTAAAGGAATAGACTTTGAACCTGTTCTCAAGAATAAATCTTATTGAAAAAGTGATGGTATTTCAAGCTCATTTTTGAGAATGCATGCATCAATTTCTTTATGCCACATATATAGTAACCATTATAACTTATTCTGCTCCAGACACTCTACTAGAGGTTGAAGAGGCAAAGATGAAATTATAGTGAAATACTTAGAACTTTTCTTTCGTGGTACCTAATAGAGGAACCATACTTGTATATAGATGGTAAAACTAAATACAAAATATATAATGACAGATATATACAAGATTTAGAAGTAGTAAAGAGAAGAGAGTCATCATTATGTTGTGCATTTGGGGAAAACAAGAGAAGATTTTCTAGAGATGGTGCCATGTGAACAAAGTTTGAATGAACAATCAGGAGTTTGCCACATAGACAAAGAAGGATGAACATTTCCTCCAGTGTATGTTGCCCCTGAATTCATACAGAACCTTGGATATGAGCAACTATAAGTGATTCATTATGTTTGGATTAGGAATCTAAAGGGAAAAAGTGGTGGGATCTAAGGCTGGAGATGAAAGAAGTTACCAGTTTGTAAAAGGATACTTTATATCTTGCTAGAGAAGTTGGGAGGCGTGCTCGTGGTGCAGTGGTTAAAGCACTCAGTGACTAATCAAAAGATTGGTGGTTTGAACACACCAGCCACTCCATAGGAGAAAGATGAACACACCTACTTCCCAAAGATTTACAGTCTTGGAAACCCTATAAGGCAGTTCTACCCAAACCTATAGGGTCACTATGAGTCAGAACGGACTGAATGGCAGTGGATTTGGTTTGGTTTTGAAGGAAGTTAGACTTCATCCTATAATTAATGGGATACCACTGATTGTTTTGGAATAGTCTGTGACATCTTCATATTTGTGTTGTGGCAAAATCCACTTTAATGATGAATTTGGGGGTATATGAGGGAAAGAACACTTGGAATCTGGAAGCTATAGTTCATGCATGTGATGAAGGCATAGTGGCAGTAGGAAATATGATAATTTGAAATGGAAAGCTATTTCTTAGACAAAAGTATGTGGGAAACTATATGCATGAGTAAGATTGCCAAGGTCAAATGTACAATGTATGGTGAAAGAAGAAAAGTGTTGCACACAAAATCACAAAGAACATTCACATGGAGAGAGTGAATGTAAAAAAATGATATAGCCAAGCAACTGAAGAACAACAATAAAGGAGCAACAGAACTGAATATGCAGCAATAGATCCAAGTTCCTTTTCACATTCACTTGTCATGTTTTCTTTTTAAAAAGAGTTAACTCATTTGACCTGGTTGTTGTAGTTGTTGTCAGCCCTGACTCATAGAGATCCCTCCTTGGGTTTCCAAGGCAGTATCACTACAGAAGTAGATTGCCCAAACTTCCTTCTGAGGAATGGCTGGTGGATTTGAACTGCCAGCCTTCTGGTTAGCAGTCAAGTGCCTTAGGCACTACACTACCTGTATAATTAATCTTGTTTTGGCCTAGTCTTATTTCATGTTATATTTGAGCAACTTATTTTCTGTCACTTATACATTATCCTGAGCTTATTTTTACTAAGTAATTTCTTTATAAACCTTTTTATTTTGAGACATTAAGTCATAATATTAATTAGTGCCTCAGGATGATACAAATGGTTAACATGTTGGGCTGTTAACTGAAAGGGTGGAACTTCAAATACTCAGAAGAAAGAATCGATGATGTACTTCTGAAAAACATTGAAAACAATATGGAGTAAAGTTCTGCTCTGACACATATGGGTTAGCCACGAGATGGAATCAAATGAATGGTAACTTGTTTATTTTCTAATGCAAGACGTGGAAGACCCTGACAAGATGTAAAACTTCTTAATAAAACACTACAACTTTGAACCATTTCTAGCATGAGCTGTATACTACTGTTTTTATCTTAGAAGTGCTTTCTGTGTCTGACTTTTAGGTCTCATTTTTCCTTAAGTGGCAAAAATTAAGAAGTCTGACAATGCCAAACTCTGGCTCCAACCAACCCAATTGGAGAGTGTGTGGATCAAAGGTAAATTCTAAACAATGCTGGCAAAAGTATACATTTCTATTGAATCCTAATGAATTCTGTTGAAACTTTATTTTTAAATTATAAAGATATGTGGAGGGAAAATTAAAGAAATCATTAGACTAATGCACTAAAAGAGAAAGCTCTTAAAAAATATACTTTGGTCCCATTTTTATGTTTTATATTCCTTTGAAAAAGAATGGTTGCAGGGTGATCCTATTGACTCAGGTCAATTCAGTAATTATTTAATGGTTCAGAGACAAATCTCCTTACAGTCAGTATTCTTGTCTTTAGTTCTGGAACTAATAAGGCAATAATAATTTTGAAATATCCAACTTGCAAGAGAATGAATAATGTTGATTTCATTCAGCTGAGGGGGTTGCCAGAAAATAAATAAATTTTATTATCTTGGAAAATGTTCTCACTGTAGGATTTCTTAACTCTACTTGTTGCCATAGGCTTATAGCCACAAAGTCCTGGGGAACCAAATCAACCAAACTCACTGCCTTAGAGTCGATTTGACTCATAGGACCCCTCCTTGTGTTTCTGAGGTGGTATCTTTATGGAAGTAGATTCCCAATCTTCCTTCTGAGGAGTGGCTGGTGGGTTTGAACCACCAGTCTTCTGGTTAGCTCTCAAATGCCTTAGGCACTACACCACCAGAGTCCCCAAGTACCGAGGAATTATCACATTTCTCTGAGATAAAGAATATTGACACCAGGGCACTGGGCGATTAACCACTTACAAGTACTCATCACTCAGATTAACAAGGAGCACTTGAAACCAATTATAGTAGCCTATTCTCTATCTCTGCATAATAGAAAAGTACAACAAAACTCCAGCAATGATCTATTTTATTTACATATGATTTTACTTATGGTTTGACAGGAACTGCTTTATAAATGTTGGAGATTTTTGCTCCTTTTGGTATATAAAGTATTCTGATTCTTTGTTTTCCTTTGTTTTGGGTTTATGAATTAAATTTACTTTTCATTGCTTTACTGGAAATGAGATCCCCATGTCTAGGCATGATGAATCTCAATGTATAGAGTCATAGAAGCAATTCACAGATTAACTCTTCTCTCTTATTAACTCTTCTTCTCAAAATTGAATCTGCAGATGCCTAGAGATGAAATTAAATTGAAAAATACAGGTATTCATAGTTTTCATAACTATATTAGCAGTATTTCTGGAATTCTGATACATGTGATCATATATTATAGAGAAATTATATTTAAGTAAAAATAGCATTTTCAAAATAATTTTTATTCTTGTAGGAAAAATGTTTTTGATAACATTGATTCTCAGGCACACATGTCATTTACAAAAAAAAAAAAAAATGTATGTCTACTGCATCAAAAGGAGCTCTGGTAGCATAGTGACTAAGGCATTTGACTGCTAACCAGAAGGCTGGCAGTTCAAACCCATCAGCCACTCCTTGGAAGGAAGATTGGCATTAGATGACATCTTAAAATAGCTCTAAGCCAGACAGTAGCCATGATCTAATCATCTGAATCCTTCCCTTATCGCCTCCTTGTTAGTATTCAGATTGATTTTATTTTATTAAGTACAATCTTAGGCAGAAAAACTTTGATACAATCTTTTTATTGTTGTTAGATGCCAATGTGAGTCAGCTATGACTCATGGTGATTTTATGTATAACAGAGAAAACATTGCCAATCCTCTGCTCTTTTCATTATCTTTGAGGTGAGTTTATTATTGTGGCTGTTATGCCAATCAGATTTTTTATAACACCAAATGCTGATTTTCCAATGGGTTTAATTTTTCAATTCATTTATTTTGTTGTATTAAAAAATAAATTATTGTAGAAATTGTCACTCTGGTATGGTCCTCATTCACAATTAACTTTCAAATAAACCTCGCCATTGGCATAAGTGGAGAAGAATTAAGATGGATTTGATTATTGTATCATTAGCTATTATATAGTGCATGGTATTATTCTAGGAACCATAGTTAGTTTTTAACTTGATCTATCTGTATGGATTTATGTAAAAAATGTGTTCTAAACATTATGGAGTGACTTTTCTTACACAAAATATAACCTTGAATTTTTTCAAGAATATAGCCCGGACATATATTGTGATAAGATTTTAAAATGGCCCCATGATTCAGGCCTCCTGGTATTCACACCTTTATATAATCCCGACCCTTTGAGTGTGAGAGGGTCTATTACTTGCTTCTAACCAATAAAACACCAAATGATATGTGATAGGATTTTGTGATTACTCCACATTAGAACATAAGAATGTAGAGCTGATCTCAGTAGAGTCAATCTTTCTCCACTAGTAACTTTAGAAAAAGAAGCCTCTGTGAATCTTATATCATTAGGAAATAAATTCCTCCAACACCTGAAGTAATCTGGCTTCTCATGCGAAGCCAGTTCCACTGACACCTGGGTTGCATGATCTTAAGTAGAAAATGCAGTTAGGCTGTGTGCCTAGACTTCTAATCCACAAGAACTATAGTATAACAAACATGTTGTTATAAACTGCCCAATGTGTGTTAATTTGTAACACAGCAATAGAAAATTAATAGAATCATATTCACCCATGTGAACAATGTAGTTGCTATTTAACTTTTTTTAAAAAAGTGGAAGTATAACACAGGTTAAGTTACACATATTTTAGATATTAGTAGCAATGGATTTTTACAAGTACATTCCCTTTGATGAAGATATAAAGTATTTTGTGGAAAACATTTGTAATACAAAAAACCTTGCAAGACCCAGAAACTTTGAAAGGCAGAAATTTGTGAGAAAAGGAAAACTCCAATATTTTCCCATAAACAGTGATAGAAAAGTGATATGACTGCATATTATAAAAGGTAGAACACTTGCCAGACCCAGAAAAACAAGACAGTCCTGTTGAGTTACAGCTCTCACAGGTTTCACTGTATTGGAATTATTTCTTCCTAAAATGTCTGGAAATATTCACCGGTGGAGCCATCTGGAATTGAAGTTTTCTTTGTGGGGAAGTTACAGATTTTTTACTTTTTTAAAACAAATATAAGTCTATTTAGATTTTCCATTTATTGTTTTGTCAGTTATAGTACACTAAGCTTTTCAACTATTTTTTTTCACCCAAATACAAAACTTCCATGGCATAACGTGGTTTGTGATATTTTCTTGTTATTCTCAATGTCTCATTATCTATAGTTATGGCCACTTTTTACTTCTAGATATTTGTAATTTGTATTTTCCTCCTTTTTGTTTTCTATCTCTCTTGGTAAACATTTGTAAGTATAAATCATCTTTGTGAAGAACAAACTTTGGCTTTATGGATTTTTTTCTATTATTTATGTCTATAATTATATTGTTTCATTTATTGTTTGGCTGTTACATTGTTATTTCCTTCCTTGATATTTGTTATTTTCTATAGCATTTTAAGTAATTGATGTTTCAACTTTCATCTTATCTAATAAATGCATTAGCACATATGTTTATAGGCATAGATCACCAATTCCTTACCAGTTATGCTCTGGTAGTGCAGTGATTAGTGCTTGGTTGCTGACTTAAAAGTAAGTGGTTTGAATCCACAAGCTACTCTGCAGGAGAAAGATATGGTAGTCTACTTTTGTATAGATTCCAGCCTTGGATACCCTATGGAGCAATTCTACTCTGTCGTCTAGGGTCACTATAAATCAGTAACGTGTTTTTATGCTCTCTGAGAATTATTCCTTGTAGCTTTTGAGTGATCTCTTAGCTTTACCCTCTGAATCATTCTTTCTTTACTAAGATAAAAGAAAAAAAAAAAAAAGAGAGAGGATATTATTGAAAGTGAGAAGACTTCTAAGACTGCTACCTGACTATAGTAGGCTAGAAGTCTAATGATTGAAACAGGTAGATGGAGAGCCCCCATGATGGAAGTGGCAGCTTGGCCAGACAGCCGGAACAGGTAAGAGGAAGACCAGGAAGTGAGGAGTGGTTTGGAACAACTAAGGGAGATGAACTTGTCTTTCTGATTGTCCTACTATAATGACTTGCATGTTGCTGTGAGGCTGAGGGCTGTTCCACTGGTATATCAAATGCCAGCAGGGTTGCCTGTGGTGGATGGGTTTCAGCAGAGCTTCCAAAGTGAGACAGAGGCCATGTACTTCTCAAAGAATTGGCCAGTGAAAAACTTATGAATAGTGGTGAAATGCTGCCTGATGTATTACTGGACAACTGTGTTAGGCTGGATTGTCTAGGGAAGCAAAATCAGTAAAGCTTATATATAGATAGAAAGAGAAATTTATTTTAGGAAAATGGCTCACACACTTATAGAAGATGGAAAGTCCCCAGTTCTTGGATCAAATGTCAAGCTGGAGGCTTTTTCTGAGTCAAGTAGCTGCAGGGGCTGATGAGCTCAAGGTTGGCTGGATGTTGCCTCCAACAAATGATGAATCCAGGATCTCAAGGCTGAATGGTGGATTGTTTGCTGATGGACAGTGGTAGGCAGCACAACAGGATCCCAATCCACAGAAGAATGTCTCTTTTTCCCAAGATGTCAATAAATATATTGGAAGCAAGGCACACCCCTAGGGAAACTCACTTGCAATGGACTTGCTTCTCAAAACATATAAATCCAATCTCATCATGGGAATAATCCACATCACAACTGCTTAAACCACTCCGAATTGTGGTCCAGACAAGTTGACACACAGCTCCAATTATCACAGTCTACCCCTTGTCAACTTGGCAGTTATATACATCTCTTTAACCATATATAATCTCTACATAAAGACAATTATAAAGTCATATTTGCACATAACATGACACACTAACATGCATACAACCAAAGTGCATTAACCCTGTTTACATTTCATAATTCATAACAGAAGGAAACAAAAATATTTGCATGTATACAATGAAGAAATATGACAATCATAGTCCTTGTTTCTGCAGCTTGTCACGTGGTCACAGCTGATATTCAGAACTACCTTCTTCCACCACCCATTTTGTATTTCCCTTGCCCTGAGCAAGCATCTCAGCTGGTCATGGTTCTTTGCCTGGTGGTGTGACTCAAACCTTCATTTCTGAAAGGTGTGAGCCATTAGTGGTCATATCAGAATTGGGGTGCTGTAATTTTCTATTGACTTTAATCAAAGAGCATAGTAGTACTAAGAGATGTCCTAAAATATCTCCTGTATGCCAGACATATTCTTCTTTATCTCCATTATGTAATGTCAATCCAATTTCCCCTTGATAATGAGGATCTATTACACCTGATATTATAGTAACACCCTTCTTTGTCTGTTGATCCAGAAGCATGAGAAACTGGCATGTTAGTATGTGCCTCTAGCTCCAGTGGGCTGGGAGCAGAAGCCAAAGTTGAAGCCTGAGGTTGAAGGGCTTTCACCCAGCCCCTAGAGCCTGACACTTTGAACTCAGTCTTATAGCCTCCAAACCATAAAAGAATAAACTTCTGTTTGTTCAAGCATCCTAGTTGTGATATATACTTGTCATAGTGGCACTAGATAACCACAACAACAGCCTTATGAATAGCCCTGAAACACTGTCCTATCATATAGTGCTGGAAGATGAGCCCCTTAGGTCAAAAGGCACCCACAACAAGACTGGGAAAGAGCTGTCTCATCAGAGTAGAGCCAACCTTAATGATGGGGATAGAGTAGAGCTTTCAGCACCTCCATTTGCTAATGTGGCAGAACTGAAAATGAGAAGAAACAGCTGAAAACATCCATTAATCATCAGAACATAGAATGTATGAAGTATGAATCTAGGAAAATTGTAAGTTGTCAAAATCGGAACACATAAATGTTGATATTTTAGGTATTAGCTGAAATGGGCTCGTTTTGGCCATTTTGAATTAGATAACCATGTGATCTACTATGCTGGGAATAACAAATTGAAGAGGAATGGTGTGACATTCACCCTCACAAAGAATGTTTCAAAATCTAACCTGAAGTACAATGCTGTCAGTGATAGGATAATATCCCTATGCCTACAAGGAAGTTCAGTTAATACTGTTGTTGTTATGTACTGTCGAGTTGGACCCAACTCATAGTGACCCCTCCTTGGGTTTCCAAGGCAGTATCACTATGGAAGTAGATTGCCCCATCTTTCTTCCAAGGAATGGCTGGTAGGAGCTCTGGCAGGATAGTGCCTAAGGTACTTGACTGCTAACCAGAAGGCTTGTGGTTTCAGTTAATACTACTATAACCCAAATTTACACATGAACTACCAAAGCCAAATATGAGGAAATTGAAGATTTTTACCAACTTTTGCAGTCTGAAATTGACTGAATATTCAATCAAGATGTGCTGATTATCACTGGTTATTGGAATGCAAAAGTTGGAAACAAAGAAGAATCACAAGTAGTTGGAAAATTTGGCCTTGGTGATAGAAATAATGCTGGACATAGCATAACAGAATTTTCAAGACTAACGACTTACTCACTGCAAATATTTTGTGTCAACAACACAAATGACAGCTATGCATGTGGACTTCACCAGAGGGCATGCATAGGAATCTGATGACTACATCTCTGGCAAAAGATGATGAAAAAGCTCAATATCTTCAGTGAAAACACCAGGAGCTGATTGTGGAACAGATCATCAACTGTTCATATGCCAGTTCAAGTTGGAATTGAAGGTAATTAAAAGAAATCCATGAGAGCCAAAATACGACCTTGAATATAAATAATAATAATAATAATAATAATAATAAAACCAAATTAACTGCTGTCAAGTTGGTCCTGATTTATAGTGACTACTGCTTGGGATTCAGAGGTGGTAATCTACAGAACCAGATTGCTGAATCTTCCTTCCAAGGAGTGGTTGGGGGGGTTAAACTGCCAGTTTTCTAGTTAGCAGTTAAATACCTTAGGCACTATGCCACCAGAGCTCCCTTGAATATATCCCTCCTGAATTTAGAGACCATGTGAAGAACAGATTTGATGTATTGAACACCAGTGAATGAAAACCAGAGGAATTGTGGGATGACTTCAAGACCATCTATCTGTAAAGAAAGCAAAAGGTCATTGAAAACAAAGCAAAGGAAGAAAAGACCATAATCAATGTCAGAAGAGATTCTGAAACTTGCCCTTGAATGGAGAGTTGTTGTTGTTGTTGTTATGTGCCATTGAGTCGGACCCAACTCATAACGACCCCTCCTTGGGCTTCCGAGGCAGTATCACTATGGAAGTAGATTGCCCCATCATCCTTCTGAGGAGTGGATGGTGGGTTTGAAATACCAGCCTTCTGGTGAGCAGTCAAGTGGCTTAGGCACTATGCTACCAGAGTTCCCTGAATGGAGAGTAGCTAAAGCAAATGGAAGAAATGACAACATAAGACAACTGAACAGAAGATTTCAAAGATCAGCTCTAGAATAAAAAGCCAATTTTTATAACGAAATGGGCAAACACATGGAGATGGAAAGCCAAAAGGGAAGAACACACTGAGCATCTTCAAAATGAAAAAAAAAAAAAAAAAAACTTTTTGACTTTGGAGTATACAAAAGTTTCTTATGATACAAAAAAAAAAAAAAAAAAAAAACCCTGAAGAAAAAATTTAAGCCTCAAGTTGCAATATTGAAAGATTCTATGGGCAATATATTGAATAATACAGGAACCATCAAAAGAAGATGGAGGGAATACACAGTCACTGTACCAAAAAGAATTGGTCAATGTTCATCCATTTCAAGAGGTGGCATGTGATCAAAAACCTATGGTATTGAAGGAAGATGTAGAAGCTGCACTGAAGGAAATGACTTAAAACAAGGCTCTGGGATTGACGACATACCCATTGAGATGTTTCAACAAATGGATGACATGCTGGAAGCACTCACTCAGCTAAGCAAAGAGATTTGGAAAACAACTACCTGGTCAACTGACTGAAAGAGATTCATATTTGTACCCATTCCAAAGAAAGGTGATCCCACAAAATGTGGAAATTATTGAATGATATTATTAATATCACACACAGGTAAAATCTTACTGAAGACAATTAAAAAATGGTTGCAGCACTGTACTGACAGAGAACTTCCAGAAATGCAAGCTGGATTCAGAAGATGTGGAGTGAGGGATATCATTGCTGATGTCAGATGGGTCTTGGCTCAAAGCAGAGAATACCAGAAAGATGTTTACTTGTGTTTTATTGAGGATGCAAACTTATTAAATTGTGTGGATCATAACAAATTAGGGATAACATTGAGAAGAATGGGAATTCCAGAACACTTAATTGTACTCATGAGGAATCTGTACATAGAACAGAAGCCTATTATTTGAACAGAACCATGGGACAGTGCATGGTTTAAAATCAAGGAGGGAGGGTGTCAGGGTTGTATGATTTCACCATACTTATGAAATCTGTATGCTGGCAAATAATCTGAGAAACTGGACTATAAGAAGAAAAACATGGCATCAGGATTGGAGGAAGACTCATTAACAACCTACAATATGCTGATGACACAACTTTGCTTGATGAAAGTGAGGATGACTTGAAGGACTTACTGATGAAGATTGAAAACTATAATCTGGAATATGGATTGCACTTCAATATAAAGGAAACAGAAATCCTCACAATTGGACCAATAAGCAGCATCGCAATACATGGAGAAAAGATTGAAGTTGTCAGGGACTTCATATTACTTGGTTTTACAATCAACCCCAATGGAAGCAGCAGTCAAGATATCAAGTGATGTATGTTGTTGTTGTTGTTGTTATGTGCCGTCGAGTCAAACCCGACTCATAGCGACCCCTCCTTGGGTTTCCGAGACAGTATCACTACAGAAGTAGGATCGCCCAACCTTCCTTCCGAGGAGTGGCTGGTGGGTTTGAACCGCCAGCCGTCTGGTTAGCAGGCAAGTGTCTTAGTCACTATGCTACCAGAGCTCCCAAGTGGTGTATAGTATTGGGCAAATCTGCTGCAAAAGGATTCTTTCAAGTGCTGAAGAGCAAACATCTCTCCTTGAAGAGTAAGATGTGTCTGACACAGCCATGGTATTTTCAATTGCCCCACATGTATGTGAGAGCTGAACAATGAATAAGGAAGACCGAAGAAGAGTTGATGCTTTTGAGTTGTGTTGGTGAAGAATGCTGAAAGTATATGGACTGCTAAAAGAACTAACAAATCTGTCCTGGAAGAAGTTCAGCTGGAATGCTCCTTGAAAGTGACCTACTTTGTTCATGTTGCCAGAAGGAACCATTGTCTGGAGAGGATATCATGCTTGGTAAAGAGAGGGGTCAACAAAAAAGAGGAAGGCTCTCAGCAAGATAGATTGACAAAGTGGCAACAATGATGAACTCAGGTATAGTAATAATTGTGGGACTGCCACAGGACCGGTCAGTATTTCATTCTACTGTACAGAGGGTCACTATGAGTTGGAGATGACTCTATGGCACCTAACAACAAAAGAAGTCTAACACTTTTTTTTTTTTTTAATGATTTGTTTTGTACTGTTTCATTAATTTAAGTTCACATTATTGTAATTTCATTAAAACTATTATGGGCCTCAGGTATACCAGAATGTAATCTATTATATATGACAAAAGTCATACTGATATTTTCTTTTTAAACAGACTGTTCTCTACCTTGGCCTGAGTGTCAGGTTGTTGACAGACAATGTCATTAAGATTTTTAGAATATGTTTTTGTTTTGGAAAAGTGTCTATGAGATTCACTTTTAAGATTCCTAGAGACCTTCTTGACTAGTTAAGCCAGTCTCAGATCCCTAACATTTTGTGAAGGCTAGTATTTACAGTGTCATCTTAATGAAAACTAAAACTCACTGCCTTCAAGTCAGATCTGACTCCTAGCAACCCCTCCTTGGGTTTCTGAGGCATTATCACTACTGAAGTAGATAGCCCAACTTTCCTTCCAAGGAATGGATGGTGGGTTTGAACGACTAGCTTTCTGGTTAGCAGTCCAATGCATCTTAGTGAGAGCTTACAACAGGTGAGAGAGTTACTCCATTGAAATCTATACCGTGAACTCTACTTTCTTGGTATCACCCTGGATTTGGTATTTGGTCTGAGGTCATTTCTTCCTTGCAGAGTCTTTTGCTGGTAGAGAATGTGAAGGAAAAGCAGTTTGATTTTTTAACCTTGCAAGTTGTGTCTCTTTTATATTTCCTTTAAATTTATTCAAACCTAAACTATTTTTTTCTTTATCTCCCTCCTCATATTTTTATCACAGACTACTAGAAGAAAGAAGACAATTGGCTCCTACAACATTTGTCTAGAAATCTCTGTTAACAGTTCATGGTAATTTTCCTTATTACTCAAAGCAATAATTTTCCTAACTCTTCCTATAACTTAGGTGCTCTTTTCTCCAGCCACTGATAACATTTTTCTTACTAACCTTCAGGCCTTCACCAGCAGTTTCCTCAAGGCCCTTCCAGCTTTCACCTGCTACATGGTCCTAAAACCAATGACATATATTTTAGGTTTTGTTACAACATCAACCCACTCCCAGGTAGCACAATCTGTTTTGTTAACCTATTGCTGTGTAACAACTCTCATTATTCTGTAGTTGATTGTGCTCAAGTGAGTAATTTTTTTTGAAGTTTACCATGTAGGTCCAGTAAGATGTTGACTGGAACTGGAGTCATCTGAAGGCTCTGAAGTAGATGTCTAAGGAACTGATTGCATGGATATAGATAGATGCTGGCTGTTGTCCTGGAGTTCAACTGGGGCTGTAGGCCAAAATTCATATACATTATCTTTCCATGTGACTTGTTCTTCTAACATCCTGGTAGCTAGTTTCTGTAATGAATCATTCTAAAATCAAGTCCTCCCAGATATTCAGATAGAAGATGAAAGACATCTTATGACACAGCCTCAGATGTCTTTTCTATCACATTCTGTTGGTAAAATAATTCACAAAGAATAAAAATTAAGTCCAAGTTCAGGGAGACAGGAATTAGACTCACATCTTGAGAAGTATGTCAAGGACTCTGTAGCCATGTTTTGATTGCTTGCTTAATGAAATTCAAAACCCTTCAAAATAATCTTCTATAATAATCATGTTTGTATCACTTAGTTATCAATTTATAGCAAGCTTTAGAAATGAATTTTAACCAAGGGTGAATAAGGAACAATATTGTTTAATAATATTTTACTTCATACAAAATAAGTTAAAAATGTTGTTGTTGTTAGGTGCCTTTGAGTCTGCTCCAACTCATAGTGACTGTATATATAACAAAAAGAAACACTGTCCACTCCAGTGCCAGTCTCACAATCCTTGCTATAACTGAGCACATAGTTGCAGCTACTGTATCAATCCATCTTGTTGAGGGCCTTCCCCTTCTTCAATGACCCTCCACTTTACCAAACATGACACCCTTCTCCAGGGAATGGTCCCTTCTGACAACATGACCAAAGTAGGTGGGACAAAGTATGGCCATTCTCACTTCCAAGGAGCATTCCAGCTGCACTTCCTCCAGGACAGATTTGTTCATTCTTTTGGCAGTCCATGGTACTTCCAGCATTCTTCACCAACACCACAACTGAAAAGCATCAACTCTTCTTTAGTCTTCCTTATCCATTGTCCAGCTCTCACAACAATATAAGGAGACTGGAAATGTTATGGCTTGGATAGGCACACCTTAGACCTCAATCTATTTGCATAGTGACACTGCCACAGAAACCCAAGGAGGAGTCGCTATGAGTCGGGTCCACCTTGATGGCACATAACAACAACAGACCTCAAAAAGACATCTTTGTTCTTCAGCATTTGAAAGGGGTATTTTGCAGCAGATTTGCCCAGTGCAATACATTGTCTGATGTCTTGACTGCCACTTCCATGGGTATTGATTGTAGAACCAAGTAATATGAAATTTTTAATAACTTCAAACTTTTCTCCATTTATTGTGATGATATTTATTGGTCCAATTGTGAGGATTTTAGTTTTCTTTATCCATGCTGCAGACTGAAGTCTTTAATCTTCATCAGCAAGTGCCTGAAGTCATCCTTGCTTTCAGCAAGCAAAGTTGTGTCATCTGTGTATCACAGATTGTTAATGAGTCTTCCACCAATCCTGATGCCATGTTCTTCTTCATACAGCCCAGCTTCTCATATTATTTGTTCAGTATACACATTGAATAAGTATGGTAAAATGCTACAACCCTGATGCACTCCCTTCCTGATTTTAAACCATGTGATATCCCCTTCTTCTGTTCAAATGACAGTTTCCTGGTCTATGTACAGGTTCCTGATGAGCACAAGCAAGTATCCTGAAATTCTTATTCTTCTCAATGTTATCCACAATTTGTTATGAGCCACACAATGAAATGGTTTTGCATGGTCAAAGACACAAGTAAACATCTTTCTGGTATTCTTTGCTTTCAGCCAAGATCCATCTGACATCAGCCATTGTATCCCTCATTCTATATCTTCTTCTGAATCCAGCTTACTAAGTTCTCTGTCAATATACTGCTGAAACTGTTTTTACTTATCTTAAGCAAGATTTTAGGAGCTCTGGTAGCATAGTGCCTAAGGCACTTGACTGCTCACCAGAAGGATGGCGGTTCAAACCCACCAGCCACTCCTCGGAAAGAAGGTTGGGCAATCCTACTTCCGTAGTGATACTGCCTCGGAAACCCAAGGAGGGGTCGCTATGAGTCGGGGCAGACTCGACGGCAAACAACAACAACAACAACAAAGCAAGATTTTACTTATGTGTGATATTAATGATATTGCTAAATAATTTCTACATTCTGTGGATTCACTTTTCTTTGGATGGTACAAATATGGATATCTTTCAGTCAGTTGGCCAGGTAGATGTCTTCCAAATTTCTTGGCATAGACAATTGAGTGTCTCCAGTGCAGCATCCTTTTGTTAAAACTTCTCAGTGGGTATTCCATCAATTCTTGGATACTTGTTCTTTGCCAGTTCCTTTAGTGCTGCTTCAATTCTTCCTTCAATACGATTGGTTCTTGATAATATGCCACCTCCTGAAATGGATGAACATCAACCAATTCTTTTTGGTACAGTGACTCTGTATTACATCCATCTTCTTTTGATGATTTCTGAATCATTCAATATTTTGCCCATAGAATCTTTCAATATTACAGCTCGAGGCTTGAATTGTTTCTTCAGTTCTTTCAGCTTGAGAAAAGCCAAATGTCTTCTTCCCTTATGTTTTTCTAACTTCGGGTCTTTGCACATTTCATTCTAATTGACTTTGTGTTCTTAAGTTTCTCTTTAAAATGTTTTGTTCGATTCCTTTATCTTGTCATTTCTTGCATTTACTTAAGCTACTCTCTGTTCAAGAGCAAGTTTAGAATCTCTTCTGACATTCATTTTTATCTTTCCTCCTTTCCTGTCTTTTTAATGATCTTTTGCTTTCTTTATGGATGATGTTCTTCATGTCTTCCCACAATTCCTATGATTTTTGGTCATTGGTGTTCAATGAATCAAATCTATTCTTTAGATGGTCTCTAAATTCAGGAGGGATATGATCAAGGCCATATTTTGACTCTTGTGCACTTGTTTTAATTGTCTTCAGCTTCAACTTGAATTTGCATATGAGCAACTGATGGTCTGTTCCACAGTCAGCTCCTGGCCTAGTTTTGGTTGAAGATATTGAAGTTTTCCATCATCTGTTGCCACAGATGTAGTCAATTTCATTCTTGTGTACCCCATCTGGTGAAGTCCTTGTGTATAACCACCGTTTGTGTTGTTGAAAAAAGATATTTTCAATGAATAAGGCATTGGTCTTGGAAAATTCTATCATATGATCTCCAGTGTTATTTCTATTACCAAGGCCATAGTTTCCAACTGCTAGTGATTTTTCTTCATTTCCAACTTTTGCATTCCAATCACCAGTGATAATCAACACATCTTGATTGCATGTTTGGTCAATTTCTGACTCCAGGAGTTGGTTAAAATCTCTAATTTCCTCATCTTTGGCTTTGATAGTTGGGGAGTAAATTTGACTAATAATCATATTAACTAGTCTTCCTTGTAAGCATGTAGATATTATCCTATCACTGACAGCATTGCATTTCAGGTCAGATCTTGAAACATCCTTTGTGATGATGCATGCCATGCCATTCCTCTTCAATTTGTTGTTCCTGGCATAATAGATCATAAGTCGTCTGATTTAAAATGGCCAAAAACAGTCCATTTCAGTTCACTAATGCCTAGGATATTGATCTTTATGTGTTCCATTTCTTTTTTGACAATTTCCAATTTTCTCAGATTCATACTTTGTATATTCCATGTTCTTATTATTAATGGATGTTTGTAGCTGTTTCTTCTCATTTTGAGTCATACCACATCAGCAAATGGAGGTCCATAAAGCTTTACTCCATCCACATCTTTAAGGTTGGCTCTGCTCTGAGGTGGCAGCTCTTCCCCAATAGTACTTTGAGTGCCTTCTGACCTGACAGGCTCATTTTCTGGCGTTATATCAGAGAATGTTTCAGGGCTATTCATAAAGTTTTCCAGTAATACATCAGGCAGTGTTTCATTGCTATTTGTAAGGTTTTCACTGGCCAATTCTTTGAGAAATGGATATTTCCTTCCTTCTTCTGAGTCTGGTTTAGTCTGGAGACTTCACTGAAACCTGTCCACCATGGGTGACCCTGCTGGTGTTTGAAGTATCGGTGACATAGCCTCCAGCCTCACAGCAACACAGAATCCACCACAGTACAACAAAGTGAAAGATGAGCGGTAGAGGTTAAAAAATAATAAATTAAATATAACACTTCAAATCAAAACTAAAATCATTTTTGGATTAAATTATTTGATGTTTTTGAAAGTTATTTTTCTTTTAATATTGCCTAGCTTAGATACATTATTTTACATTCAAAAACTGAATATGTATGACTTTCCATCTTTGGAATGCAGTCCATGCTCTCCAGGAATCTTATGCTAAGACCATCTCATTGAATCCCCCAATTATAGAGCTTGATTTATTGCAAAAGAGATATGGAAAATGACTTAAGTGTACTTCTACTTCTGGCAGTATGACATATTAAATAGCTTTAGTTGAATATATAAAAACAAAACAAAACAAAACAAAAAACCTTCAGGTAAAAATATTTAGCATGCTACTAAATTTATGGAACAATTAGGAATCTTGAGATACCCTTCTGAAATTAACCATGTGAGATAATGTAGTACCAAAGCTGGTTTTGGTCTTGACATGTGAATGAACAGGAAGCTTGCTTGTCTTGATCTTAGTTTTGGGTGAGGGGTAAGATGAAGAAAACATCTGAAGACAAAATGGTTTAGAACTTTCTAAAACTTTTGACAGACATTAGCCTTGATATTCTGAAATCCCAGTGAAATCAAATTAGGATACATAAAAATAAATTTCCACCAAGATACATCATAGTTAATCTGCAGAACACCAAAGAAAAAGAGAAATATTTAAAAAACAGAAAAGAAACCTAAATCAACCATAAAAGAATGGTAGTTGATAATGAATTTACATTCAACAGCAGTCTTAAGAGAGAGATAATGGAATAATCTCTTCAATGTGCTAAGATAATATAACATTCAACCTAGAATTCAATATGCTGAGTAAATATTTTCCTAACATGCAGGAGAAATAAAAATATTTTCTGGGGAAAAAACCTAAAGGTTACTACCAAAACATTTAAATAAAAGAAATTGTGAAGAATATATCTGGAATAAAGGAGGATTATACCAAATTAAAAGCCTGAGATGGAAGAAAGTATGAGGAGAGATACAGGTCAATGTGCAAGTAAATATAAACAAAAATTTATTGGAAAAACGAATATGTATTGTAAGAAATGAAAAAGTCTAGAATTAAATTATTGAAAAAAAATGTATATACCAAAAACCAACTGCTATCAAATTGATTCTGACTCATAGGGACCTTATGGAACAGAGTAGAATTGGCCCATAGGGTTTCTAAGACTTAATCTTTTTGGAAGCAGACTGACTCATCTTTTACCCATAAAGCAGCTGATGGGTTGGAAGCACTGACCTTTTGGTTAGTAGCTGAATATTTTAAACACTGTGAACACAGAGCTCCTAGAATGTGTGTGTGTATGTATGTGTAATATATATATATATATGGGGGCTCTGGTAGCATAGTGGCTAAGGCACTTGGCTGCTAATCAGAAGGCTGGTGGTTCAAACCCACCAGCCACTCCTCAGAAGGAAGGTTGGGCAATCCTACTTCCGTAGTGATACTGCCTTGGAAACCCAGGGAGGGGTCGCTATGAGTCAGGGCTGACTCGACGGCACATAACAACAACAACAACATGTATGTATACACATATACACTTATATAAAACTTATATAAAACTCATGAGCTCTGGTGCAATAGTGCCTAAGGCATTTGACTGCTAACCAGAAGGCTGGTGGTTCAAACCCACCAACCTCTCAGAAGTAAGTTGGGCAATCTACTTCCATAGAGATACCACCTCAGAAAACCAAGGAGGGGTTGGGAGGAGTTGGGATAGACTCCACAACAGGGAGTTTGGATTTCTTCTTGGTTGACCATCAAGTTGATTCCAATGTATAGCAACCCATAGGGTTTCCAAGGCTGTAAATCTTTACTGAAATAGATTGCCTCATCTTTCTCCCAAAGAGCAGCTTGTGGGTTTGAACCACCAGCCTTCTGGCTAGCAGCCATAGGATTAGCAGCCAAATGCCTTAAACACTGCACCACCAAATCTCCTTTTAAGAATGTATATTGGAAGACATTATTATATAACTTCTAAAAATTATAAAAGGGTCTCTGAATAATCCCTTCCTAAATTGTATATTAAAAAAAAAAATTAAAAAAAACCTACAAATTTACTGCCATCCATTTCAACTTACAGTAAGCCCCATTGGGGAAACTTTCCATTCTAAAATTTCCGTTTGGCTTTTCTTTATGTCATATTTTTTTCCCCCTGAAACTTCTTCTTTGTTTCAAATATTTCCATAATTGATTATTGAAGTAATTTTGTGATGGCTAATTTAAAATCTTTGCTTAATATTGGTGTCATCTCATTAATGGCATCTGTTGATTATCTTGTCTTTTTTAATATATGATGTTATGTATTTTTTTGTTGTTGAGAATATACACAGGAGAACATACACCTTTTCAGTAGTTGCTAAATGTAGGCTATTTAGTTACATTGATGACATTTTTCTGGTTATGCAACCATTCTCACCCTCTCACTGCCCCTTAGGTTCTTATCTAATCTTTTGAATTGCTTTTGTCAATTTGATCTGATAAAGATAGTTCTTAGAACAACATAATTCTCAAGGCAGACATTTCTTACTAGTTAAGGTAAACTATTACTTGGTTTTAAGAAGAGTTTAGAAGATATTTTTGGTTTAAAGTTTAAAGATTAACCCGGGACAATAATTTCAGGGGTTCATCCAATTTTCACAGCTCTGGGAAGTCTAAAATCAATGAAAATTTGAAATTCTGTTCTGCATTTTGCTCTTTTGATCATGATTCTTCTACGAAATATTTGATCAATATATTCAGTAATGGTAGCTAGGGACCATTCAGTTTTTCTGGTCTTGTGTCAAAAGAGGTGGTTATTAATGGAGGTAATTAGCCACATACTCTGTATCCTACTCCTATTCTTGATTCTCTTTCTTCCTCTGATTTTCCAGGCAAGTAGAGACCAATTATTGTGTTTTAGATGGCCACTTGCAAGCTTTTAAGACTTCAGGCACTGTGGAATGAACTAGGAGGTAGAACAGAGGCACTAAACATGTTATTAGGCCAATTAACTGGGATGTCCCATGGAACAATGACCCTAAACCTGCAAGCCAAGAAAACAAATCACATGAGATTTCGGTTATACAAAAGCAGTCTCAGTAGCTACTATTTCCTTTTCTTTGACATTATTGTAAATATATTGATCACACTTATTTTGCCAAGTCACCTTTTACAGGCGTACAACGCTTGACAGCAATTATAATAATCAGCTATGCACAGCCTTACCCTTAATCAATGCAGTATTTCCATCACAGTTAATCCTCTTTATTTCCCTCCCTTCTGCCTCTGGTAAACACTAATAAACTTTGTTTATTTTACTATACATTTGTCTTTTATTGTCTATTTGTATAAGTGAGGTCATACAATATATATCCTTTTCTCATTGTCTTATTTCATCAAGTATAATGTCTGCCAGCTTCAACTATATTGTAGCGTGTATCAAGACTTCATTTATCCTACTAGCTGAGCAGTATTCTGCCATATGTATGCACCACATATTATTTATCCATTCATCTATTGATAGGCTTTAGGTTGTTTGATTGTCTTGTTTCAGTTAAGTTGAGATCTTTCTGGTTTTTGGTGTGATGAGTGATTTACAATTGATTCCTAGACTTTCCAGGTATTACATTTGAGATTTTGGATGTCATTTAAATCTAACATTGTAGCTAGCTTCCTTTGACACTTCTGTCACTGAGCAAAGAAGGTGCTGCCTCATTATTGCCAGACAAGGATGAACATCCAGATTCTCCATTTGACCTTTGTGTGGTGGGAGCTCAGACTCCTCACTAGGCCTCTTCTGCTACCATTCTGGTTAGGAGGGGGAGGAATACATAATGAATCCTCCTTAAGTGATTTCCACTAACCTTGTAGGGGTGATGGGTGACTTCATTACCACTGAGCAGTGCTGAAATTCTTGTTAGATATTCTCTGACACCATTCCAGTGAAGTCGGGGAATGATGCTATGTGGCAGGAGTGGTACTGTGGTGTGGCATTGGGTAGGGGAGGGCTCACTAACACCCAGTGGAACTGAAACTTCCTATTTAGCCTTCCCTGACACCATACCATAGAGGAGGTTGCATGGCTATTACAGCTTGGCAATGGTGGAAGTCTGGGCTTTCCATAAGACTTTGCTACTGAAAGTGAAGATGAGGCTTAATTTTTTTTTTTTCTGTGGTGTCTTGCTGGAGTAGTGCAGTTATTATCTAAAAGTTTTAGTCCAGCTTGCCTCTTTCCTGGTCTTCTATTTAGACAGAGTTGGCTTTTCTTGAGACATTTTTCACCTTTGCTCATTGGTGTTTCTGAGTTGCCCACTTCTTCAATATCCTGTCTTTAATATGTTGTTGTTGTTGTTGTTGTTATGTGCTATCAAGTCAGACCTGACTCATAGCGACCCCTCCTTGGGTTTCCCACGCAGTATCACTACAGAAGTAGATTGCCCCATCTTCCTTCCGAGGAGGGGCTGGTGAGTTTGAACCGCCAGCCTTCTGGTTAGCAGTCAAGTGCCTTAGGCACTACGCTACCAGAGCTCCCGTCTTTAATATATAAGGTAAAAAGAAAACACAGAGAATTCACCACATTTCATCCTTTGGGTCCAAATGACCCTAGCCTGTCTGCCTTATTTTTTCCACGTTTCAAATTCTTACTACGTTTATGTTACATATAATATTCAGAGTTGCTGGGAGGATGGTCTGTTATTACACTTCCTATCCAGGCTGCCTGTGTTAAGTCCTTGGGCTCAGAGCATTCTCTGATAAGAAGGATGGGAATTAGGCCTCTCTCTATCAGTCCCTTCTTGTCAGGGAAGCCATCCTTCCTGTTCTGAACTCACAGTTACTTTCTTTGTCTCTGATGACCTATATGTACTTAATAGTACTAAAGTGATGACTAATCTTGTGCAGCCAGAATGCTCCTTAGAAGCAAGATGACGAAACTCCATCTCGTGTACTTTGGTCACATTATCAGGAGGGACCAGTTCCCAGAAAAAGGACATCTTGCTTGGTAAAGCAGACGGACAGTAAAAAAGAGAAAGATCCTCAGTGAGATGGATTGACACAGTGGCTACGATAATAGGCTCAAGCATAGAATGATTGCAGGGCTGGCATGGGATCAAGTAGTGTTTTTGTTCTGTTGTACATAAGGTATTTATGAGTTGGAACTAACTTAATGGCACCTAGCAACAAAAACAACAAAATTAATCTTGTAGCTAGTTGGGGAAGAAATGTTCTTTCCGGTCTGCATCCAGGGTCACTGGACTGCTATGCTGTCTGAATTTAAACAAATTTGGCAACAGGATGGTGAGGCCAAGTACAACTGAACAAAGTCCCTTTCTTCTTACTCCTTGTGTCTGTTCCCATGCACTCTAAGGTTTAAAGCCTCTAGACCCCTTCACCTTGGGGCCATTTATCTGTAACATAAAAGAGACTTCCTGTGTCAACTCACTTTGGGACTGGAGATTTGAGGGAGGCTGACTTCACTATGACCCTTTGCCATGCATCTGCATCATAACTGCTATGTAAGTAAATAAAAGCTTATAAAACACCAATGGGAAATGTCAATTAATTACTAAGATAAACAGCCCTCTATCAGCCAGCTCATTTTTCATAATAGCTTTTTTTAAAGGTTTTTAGTGCTACTTATTTGGGGAAATAAAGAAAAAGTATATCTACTTCATCTTTCTGCAATTGTAAGTCCTAGCTACTTTTAACATGAAAACAAAAAAACAGAATTCCACTAAAATTTTATGATACAAAATTTTATATTTAATGATATAAAATGATAGCTAACAAAGTGATGAAAAATCATAGTAGGCAGACAATAATCAAAATAAAAATAGTAGCAATTTATATAAAATAGATTTTAAAGCAAAAATTTTTACTGATGATAAATTCTCTATTAAAACTTACTTAGCTAGGAAGGTATGATAAATCTAAGCATATATGCAACTAATAGCATTTCCTAAAATGTGTAAAGTAAATAAGATAAAACTAAAATGAAAAAAAAATTAATAAGCATGACATTCTTTGATCAAAATGTAGGTACATTAGATATTATGAATGAAAACAATTAAAAATAAAATTAGAGGATTCCATATATTTGCAACCAAAATATATTTCTAAAGAACTCATATGTTGCAAAAGAAATGTAATTTAGATTATTAGCGGAATTATATAACAAAATGTTAAAATTAAACTTGGGGGATATTATTCAAACATTAGCTAGAATTTTATATTCTTAAATGCTTATGACATAAAAAAGACCCTAAATTAATGAAAACAACAACAACAAAATAATAAATTAGAAGTGAATAAAATCAAAGAAAAGAGAAAGAAAAATAATGTGCAGAGACAAAATTAAGGAAATAGAAATCTAATGTAGAATAAAGTACATCAAAATAGTATAACAGTTGCTTATCTTAAAATTCAAGTAAAGTGGTAAATATATAGCAATATAAAACAAAAAAAATTCAAAGAATGGACATAAATTATAATGACAAAAATGAAAAACAGAGTAACTGCAGATGCTGTAAAGAGTAAATAGATATGAAGAAAAGTGCAAAAGAAAGCAAGGGCATTTGGAAGCAATCAGCCCTAGGACACAATGGCCCTCGAGACCAGAAGAATGAGATGGTGCCTGATTACCAATTCCAAACACTCAGGAAATGATCGAATCTGGAGATCCTGGAGAGAGTGGGAGGAAAAACGTAGAACAAAATCTGAAAACTCAATAATGACCAGAATTACTTGTCAGATGGAATCTGGTGAAACCCCCAATACTATGGCCCTGGGATACATTCTGGGCCTGAAATAAAACTCACTCTCAGGGGCTGTCTCTCAGCCCAATAGTAAACAAGATGTACATGCAGACCACTCAACCCAGGGTGCCACACCCATATACTCTATGGAAATGTATTCTTTGGAGCAATTCGACCATGGGGCACCAGAGGGGCAATATTCACATGGAGGAAATGCAGGACACATAAGAATGCATAACTGAGGGGCATGGGGGGAGGGGGTTTAATGTGCAGGAAGGGGAGGAGACTGGGTTAGGGTTGGGGATGGTAAATAAGGAGTGAAACAAAATGTACATATAATGTTGAATGTGAAACAAACTCTGCTCTGTAAACTTGCACCTAACGCACAATTTAAAAAAAAAAGAGTAAATAAATAGTTACAGGATATTATTAACATATTGTGTCAATAAAATTGTACAGTATTTTTGAATTTAAAAAAAAAAAAAAAA
>NW_006922247.1:1191078-1192179 GCF_000298275.1 Orycteropus afer afer | reverse complement strand
AGGGTTTGAACCGCCAGCCTTCTGGTTAGCAGTGAAATGCCTTAGGCATTATGCTACCAGAGCTCCCATATATGTAACAAGCCACAATCAATTCTGTTTGCCTCTATTCATTGTCCTTAAGTTTTGATCACATAGTCCAAACAAATTTACTAGACTTACTAAATAATACACAAAATAATTTGAGTAATATTGAAATGTCTGAATTTTTATTTTTTTCATTATCAAGTTAAATCTTTAATCACACATAAAAATGTAGAATTCTTTAATCTTCCTTTTTATTCTACCACAACACAGTATATCCCTGTTTTTCCAAAGCTGACTTATTCCCAAGGCACATTATTATTATTATTTTTTTTTTCTTTCAGTTTTTGATGCTTCACTGGATGCCAAAGGACACTGCTATGGTGACTTTCAGGACTGCTTTTATTGTCCATATAATGATTACAATAATGCCTTGCCTACTTCATAGGTCTCAAGAGTCTCAGTAAGAAATGGACACAAAAGATTTATGCAAACTGAAAATGACAATGTAATAAGAATGGGGCTTTTTTTTTCTTTAGATATTAAAATACACATAAAAAAACTCATAAAAATTAAATTAGCAAAAATAAATTTACAAGTGGAAAATCCAATGTTGGCAGAGTCTTTAAGCCTGAGTTCTCAAGAGCCATGCATATTGGTTGAAAGTATTGCTTTAAGGCTGCTATAATGGAAATAAACTGACAACTCATGATATCAGTTTATTCTCTCCCTTGCATTGTATTCTTTGAAGCTCTACTTTAGTGTAATACTTGCAGCCCTGTTTGCTCTGAAGAAGTGATGTTTGGCTGAAACTTTCTGGGTCCTTGTGCTCATTAGCTTTTGGTGAAGAACACAAGAAAAAAGATTCTCCTGAATACCATGGATAATTGATATTCTGCATACGTGTAATTTCTTATTTGATTCCAGGTTTGCTGAAAAACATTCATGTCTCACTTTATAATTTTTTTTTCTCTTTTTTTCTTTTTTTATTAGGATTTGGGTGAAGATTTACAGAGTAAATTCACTTTTCATACAGCAGTTCACATATACTTTGTCTCATGTCATTGATCAAAATTTACA
>NW_006922247.1:1168846-1190688 GCF_000298275.1 Orycteropus afer afer | reverse complement strand
ACTTATTTCGCTCAGCATAATGTCCTCCAAGTTCATCCACGTTATGCGGTGTTTTGCAGATTCTACATTATTCTTTAGCGTTGCATAGTATTCCATTTTATAATTTTTATGTTGATATTCATAACATAATTAGGAAGACTAGTATTAACTGGTGTGCACTATTTGACAAAATATTGAAAGCATCTTCTTTTGTTGCTGTTATCTTGTTGTTGTTAGGTGCCATTGAGTTGTTTCTGACTCATAGTGACCCCATGCACAGCAGAACTAACACCACCTGATCCCGCGCCAGCTCCATGATCTTTGCTATACTTGAGCCCATTGTCTCAGCCACCGTGTCAATCCATCTCATCGAAGGCCTTCCCCTCTTTCATCGACCTTCCATCTTACCAAGTATGACATCCTTCTCCAGGGAATGGTCCCCTTTGGCAACATGACCAAAGTAGGTGACTTGACAAAGTCTGGCCATTCTCGCTTTCAAGGAGCATCTTGGTTGCACTTCCTCCAGGACAGATCTGTTAGTTCTTTTAGCAGTCCATGGTATTTTCAGCATTCTTTGCCAGCACCACAATTCAAACGCATCAACTCTTCTTTGGTCTTCATTATTCATTGTCCAGCTCTCACATGCATATGAGGCGATTGGAAACATCATGGCCTGTGTCAGGCACAACTTAGTCCTCAAGGAGACATCCTTTCTCCTCAGCACTTGAAAGAGTTCCTTCACAGTCGACCTGCCCAGTGCTATACCTCATCTAATGTCCTGACTGCTGCTTCCATTGGCATCAATTGTAGAACCAACCAATGTGAATTCTTTGACAACTTCAATCTTTTCTCCATTTATTGTGATACTGCTTATTGGTGCAGTTGGGAGGATTTTTGTCTTCTTTATATTAAGATGTAATCCATACTGCAGACTGTGTTCTTCAATCTTCATCAATAAGTGCCTCAAGTCATCCTCACTTTCAGCAAGCAAAGTTATATCATCTACATATCTCAAATTGTTAATGATTCTTCCTCCAAACCTGATGCTATGTTTTTCTTCATATAGTCCAGCTTCTCATATTGTTTGCCCAGCATATACATTGACGAAGTATGGGGAAAGGATACAACGCTGACACACTACCTTCTTCATCTTAAACCAAGGAGCTCTAGTAGTGTAGTGCCTGAGGCACTTGACTCCTAATCAGAAGGCTGGTGGTTCAAGCCCACCAGCCACTCCTCAGAAGGAAGGTTGGGCAATCTACTTCCACAGTGACACTGGCTCAGAAACCCAAGGAAGGATCACTATGGGTCGGATCCGACTCCATGGCAGTGAGTTTGGTTTGGTAAGTGTCCCCTTGTTCTGTTGAAATGACAGCCTCCTGGACAAGGTATAGGTTCCTCATGAGTACAATCAAGTGTTCAGGAATTCCCATTCTTCTCAATGTTATCCATAATTTGTCATGATCCACAAAATCAAATGTCTTTGCATAGTCAATAAAACACAAGTAAACCTCTTTCTGGTATGCTTTGCCTTGAGCCAAGATCCATCTGACAACAGCTATGATATCCCTTGTTCCATGTCCTCTTTTGAATCCAGCTTGCACCTCTGGAAGTTCTCTGTCAATATACTGCTGCAACCATTTTTGAATTATCTTCAGTAAGATCTAACTTGCGTATGTGATATTAATGATATTGTTCGATAATTTCCACATTCTGTGGGATCACCTTTCTTTGGAATGGGTACAAATATGGATCTCTTCCAGTCAGTTAGCCAGGTAGCTGCCTTCCAAATCTCTTGGCATAACCGAATGAGTGCCTCCACTGTGACATCCATTTGTTGAAATATCTCAATGGGTATTCCTTCAATTCCTGGAGCCTTGTTCTTTGTCAATTCCTTCACTGCAGCTTCGACTTCTTCCTTCAGTACCATTGGTTCAAGATGATATGGCACCTCCTGAAACGGATGAAGATCGACCAGTTCTTTTTGGTACACTGACTGTATTCCTTCCATCTTCTTTTGATGTTCCCTGCATCATTCAATATTTTGCCCTTAGAATCTTTCAACATTGCAACTCGAGGCTTAATATTTTTCCTCAGTTCTTTCAGCTTGATAAATGCCGAGCATGTTCTCCTCTTTTGGTTTTCTAACTCCAGGCCTTTGCAAATTTCATTATAGTAATTGGCTTTGTCCTCTCGACCTGCTCTTTGAAATCTTCAATTCAAATTCTTTTATCTTGTCATTTCTTCCATTTGCTTTAGCTACTCTCCACTGAGGGGCAAGTTTCAGAGTCTCTTCTGTCATCCATTTTGGTCTTCTCTTCTTTTGTTGTCTTTTTAGTGACCTCTTGCTTTCTGCATGGATGATGCTCTTAATGTCATCCCACAATGCTTATGGTTTTCGGTCACTGGTGTTCAATGGATCAAATCTATTCTTCAGATGGTCTCTAAATCCAAGGGGGATATATTCAAGATCAAATTTGGCTCCCTTGGACTTGTTTTAATTGTCTTTAACTTCAAGTTGAACTTGCATATGAGCAGTTGATGGTCTGTTCCACAATCAACTCCTGGCCTGGTTTTGGCTGAAAATATTCACCTTCTCCATCAACTCTTGCCACAGATGTAGTCAATCTGATTTCTCTGTGTTCAATCTGGTGAAGTCCATGTGTACAGCCACTGTTTGTGTTGTTGGAAAAAGGTGTTTGCAATGAATAAGTTGTTGGTCTTGCAAAATTCTACCATGCGAGTTCCAACATTATTTCTGTCACCAAGGCCAAATTTTCCAACTACCAGTGATTCTTCTTTGTTTCCAAATGTTGCATTCCAGTCACCAGTGATAATTAACACATCCTTATTGCATGTTTGGTCAATTTCAGACTGCAGAAGTTGATAAAAAAAATCTTCAGTTTCCTCATCTTTGCCTTTGGTGGTTGGTCCATAAATATGAATAATAGTCATATTAATGGGTTGTCCTTGTAAGTGTATGGATATTATCCTATCACTGACAGCATTGTACTTTAGGAAAGATCTTGAAACATCCTTTGTGATGATGAATGCCACATCATTCTTCTTTAAATTGTCATTTCCAGAATAGTAGATCATATGGTTTTCTGATTCAAAATGGCCAAAACCAGTCCATTTCAGCTCACTAATGCCTAGAATATCAATCTTTATAAGTTCCATTTCATTTTTGACAACTTCCAATTTTCCTAGGTTCATACTTCGTGCATTCCATGTTCCAATTATTAATGGATGTTTGCTGCTGTTTCTCCTCAATTTTTTATCTTGTATTTGTTACTAAATAGTTCCTAAATTCCCACCTCTTTCCATCACAACTGTGTCTACTACTTCCATCTATCCCCACAATTATAACCTCCCACAATTGTCTAAAGGGTTATTTTATTGCACAACAGGGGGTCTCTGAGACCCTGCTCCAGTGCAATGGTTAGGATATCTGTTCTGATTAAGTAATCTTATAAATATACATATATTTCACTCAAATTTGTCTCCTGAGCTTCAAGCTTATTTATCCAGCTATCTATTGAAAATACCTGTTTGGATAGACTATTCGTAAAACATATATACATACATTAACTTGTGAAGAAGCATACCACCCATTCTGTATACATAATATCTGTTTGAATAATCCTGCTATTTTGACACTTATCTCATTGCTTAATTAAGCTAGAAATTGCAGGTTAGCCCTTGACTCTTTTTTCTTCATCACAAATAACTCCTATTGAATGATAAAATCTCACTAGTTCTTCTACTTTGGGAGCGCTGGTGGGAAGCTCACTCATTTCTCTTTATGTCTATTGTCTTGGCTTAGGTTACTATTACCTCTCAACTGAATTAATGCAGTACACCGTGGAATACCTTCTGTATTCTTCTCACGCCTCTATCACAAACCATATTTTCTAAACAATGACCTTTATGCTGTCTCCATAGACTCTCTACTGCTCAGCAGGCGGAGTAAGAAATTAAAGCATAAATACCTCTGTTTAAACTGTTAACTTTTTAGCATTTATTAAGATACTAAGAATTTTTAGGTTTGATAATTAATGGAAAAATTTACACATTGTAATGAAATATTAATGCAGAATGATTTGGGCATGTTGCACACACAGGACACAAGCATTCAGTGTGCTCCAACAATTTTATTTTTCTCTGAAAACTATTTCTGAGTACACTTAGGCCCAGATGCCTCCCTGTGGTTTGAGTATGGTCAGTTAATAGCTCTGGAATAGTGAATTGATAAATTGGAATATGCAATAACCGGAGACAGATAAAATAAAGCAAAGGAAAGAGTATACACAGCTGTCAACTCCTGAGGAATCAGTGGCACTTTTACGTGGAAAAAATCCAGTGGCATCAGTTTGAGGAATAGGATTAGAGAAGTTTCTTTAATTAGAAGTTCATATGTATAACACTAGGAAAATAATTTCCTCTCAGCCTGGTGATGTTCAGAATGGTAAAGAATTAGACTGTTAGCTCAGCTCCTCTTAATCATGGGTAGAGACTTGAAGCTGTTACCATTTGATGGGTAGCATCTATAGCTCTTGCATATGTGTGCCAATCCATTGTGCAGCCAGGAGACTTGCATAAATCCTAATAGATAGGGTGGATGGTAGATTGGTTCTTAAAGCACTTAGTAGCTAACAAATTACCATCCTGGATGAAAAATGAGGTCATGGAGATTTAAATGTGACAAGAAAAGAAAGTGCTGTCTGCCCAGGAAAGACACTTAGTGTGAACACATCTGTGGTAATAGATTAATTGCCTTCATTAGCAATGATGTATATCTCACATCAACCATCAATACACGTTTCAGATCCACTCAGGAGTGACTGTTGTGTTAATGCAAGGAAAAAAAATACACTTATTCTGAAAGAAAAATAAAAGTAAATGCATTCCTAAATTTTCCATAATCTGAAACACAGCTCCATAATAAAGAATAATTATATACTAAGTAAAGAAATGGAGATAAGGTTAATCTGAAGGGAGAGAAGAACTGTTTTAATAAACTACATTATTTCAAATGAATAGTTTTCATAAAACTCTATAATAATCTGAGAGATTATTCTGGTTGAAGGAAACTATCTTCTCTGGGATTCCTTTAGCTTTGGCCTCTATGAAAATCAGTCTTAAAAAAAAAAAAAAAAAACATTTAATTCAGCTATGTCTTAACTGAGCATATGAATTCTCCCCCTCTTCATGGCCTGGCCTCAGTTCAAAGAGATGACTTGTGCACTTTTTCTTCCATTAGTATATCATTTTTATGTATGATGCACAGTAGAGAAAAGTGCCTCAGCTAGAGAAAATACATCCTTAAATGAATTTTCATATTTTTTTAAGAAGTTTTGAGTAGGTGGTAGAGAATTAAATTATTTACAGATATATATCCCCCTATATCTTAGAATATTTTAAGCAACTTATTGGCTTTAACGTAACAGAAAATTAGACAATTATTGATGGAATATAACACTTAATCTTAACTAGTCAAAGAAGAAGGCTATCAAGCCCCAGCATAAATACATTTGGATATTGGATATATATTTAGATTGCATAATAGATAAAGCAAAAGAGGAAATGTGTAAGTTGTATTTTCTATCACAAAAAAAAAAAAAAAAGCTGCATTTGTTTGCATAAACAGATGATTTTCTGGAACTACACACACAATGGAAATTTTCCTAGAGGGTCCATATATATGAGAATTACTTAGCAATATGTAACTGTTTACATGGGAATTGCACATAAGGAACTATGTAGTATGTAAGTTCAAGAATTTAAAATATACTTTCTGCTTGACTGAGCCATAGATTGATTTGATTATTTGTTTTTATTTTGTGCCTAAGAAAATTGAAAATATCTCACATCTCAGAGATTTTTATTGTAACCTGAGAGAGACTCTGTAGTCAAGGAAAAGATGTCTCTTCAGGACCTTGAGTCTTAACTACAAGAGTATAAGAAAACAGAGGGAGTAAATTATCTTCTGGAATTGTGTCATATGGAAGGCTCTGTCATTCCGTCATTTATGCATTTATTTATGAAGTATTTATTAAACACCTATTATGTAGCAGGTGGGGCACAAGACACTGTTAACAACAAATCAGTGAACAAAGAGACAAATATGCATTTCTAGTAGAATTTACATTTAAATTCTAGTTGGAAAAGAAAAACAAAAATAAAAAAAGTTATGTAAATGTTAGAGCATGATAGGTGATAGGTACTAAGGAAAAAAAGGAAAAAAAAAAAAATAGACCAGTGTAAGGAGACTGAGAATAGTGATGTTAGAGAGCAGCAAATTAAATGAGCAGTTCATTGCAAATCTCCCTAAAACGGCAGTATTTGAACAAATTCCTGTGCATTAGTCTCCAAAGGCTGAGGTAACAAAGTTCTGTAAAGCAGATACCTTAAAATGACAGAAATTTATTGTCTCACAGTTCTAGAGATTAGAAATTTGAATATCTGGTTAGAAATCAGGATGTCAGCAGGGCCATGCTCTCTCTGAAGGCTCTGGGGAAAGATGTTTTATTTTTATCTCCTGGTTCTAGCATTTAAGACATTTAAAGCACAAGTATAAAGGTGAATAACCATAAAGTACAGCATTTTCTCATTTCTTTGCTTATTTATTCATTTAATCATTCAACTAATATTTACTGAGCAATGATTTATATTAAAACTGTGGTGCTAGAAATAGAAACGTAGCTATAATAAAAACATGGCTTTGGTCATCTAGAAATTTACCATTTAGTGGGAAAACCATACACATTGTGGGACACTGAGAAGAAGAGAAGCTCATGAAAGACCAAATTCTATGTAATTCATATGTCTGTGTGTGTGTGTGTGTGTGTGAAACCAGTCTGTCCACTCCAACTCATGGTGACTCCATGTGTGTCAGAGTAGAGAAGAAACGTATCTGATTTTTCAGAAATAGATTGTTGTGCCTTTTTTCCAAGTTTCCTCTCAGTGGACTTGAACTGCCCACTATTTGGTTAGCAGTTGAGTATGTTAACTGTTTTTACCACCTGTTGCCGCTGTTGTTAGGTGCCATTGAGTCATCTCTGTCTCATAGCTACCCTATGTTCAGCAGAACAAAACACTGCCCGATCCTGTGCCAGCTCCACGATCCTTGTTATACCTGAGCCCATTGTTGTAGCCACTGGGTCAATCCATATGGTTGAAGGCCTTCCCGTTTTTTGCTGACTCTCCACTTTACGAACCATAGTTTTACCATCTAGGAACCATTTAATTCACAGGAAAATATTGTTAGAGTTTCATAACTTTATTAAAAAGATAACATAATATAACTCTAATATAGTTCATGCAATTTTATTTTTGAAATGTTACTTTCTGAGTTCCTACTCCTATAACACTTGTCATTATCCTACAAAATTAGAACATGTTTTGATTAAATGACATTTGAGAAATTGTAAGGAAAGCAAATGTTTGAATGATCTTTCTAAAATTAAACACCTGTGTTCCTTTGACTGCTATAGTAAGAAAACATTTTCATTTGTCTTATTCTCAGGCCTCTGTTGAATGATTTATTTCTGTAAAGGTACAAAATGGAGAGAGAGAATGCAAGGAGGAAAAGCTACTTTTGACCTTCACACCAGTTGTTATTATGCCTGTATAATCAAGAAACCAATCAAATGAAGAGAGAAATGTTCTATGTTAAGTATAAATCCATGCTAACCAGATAGGGCAGAATTAGAGTTTTAGTAATTTTCTGGCCCCATATTTTTATATAAGCAGACAATGCTTATAATTTTTCTATTGACAGTTCTTTTTTTGCATGTTCTTTTTATATAAATAGGTCTTAGAATCTTTAATTCAACAATTTATTCCAATTACAAATACAATACTAACAAATGGATAATTGAATTTTCAATGTTTTAAATGACTTTAATGACTTCATTTTTATAGAGAAGATGTTTTTAAATAGCATTAATCATCTATGAAAAAATATTTTTGAGAAAAATATTGTATAGAAATTATATAAAAGTGAAAAAATCAAGACATCTCCAATGTTATACAGCATTTGTCCAAATCCCCTTGATTCCCACATGTAACCACAGCAAATATACTAAACTCCACAAGTGGCACAGAAACACTCTAACTATGAGCAAAGTATTCATTACCCCTGATGCCCATAACAAAAACCCCAAAAGAAGCAGATAAAATGCTGAGATCAATAAATATGATGCAATGAGAAGCACAACGAGTCTTTGGCCAAGTGAATATGAGAAATCAATAAATGCATACATGGCAGAGGGCAGATGTTACATGGCTAAAATCTGTTTAAGAGTTAGGAAATTAAACTGAAAAGCAGAGAGGCATGGGGAATCTGTGAGGCACACAGTAGCAGAAGAAATGGAGCACCCAGGGTAGGACATTCACATGGTACTCACAAGCTTGTTTATTTTACTTTTATTATTCTCCTTATGAGTGAGAACTTATTTTAAAAGAACTGGGACAGTAAGTATATTGGTGGAGAAAATAATAAAATTCCACTTCAACTTGTGTTGAATGAGGTAGCAAAAAGAGCATCCAGTTTTCTGGAAGAGAGGTATGTCTCTGACATTGTTGCCCAGTACAGGTCCTTCAGGGCCAGGTTTAATGAGGAATGTCTCATTGAGATTTTTATATTAATTATCCACATGTAAATGAATACTAGTAGAATACTTGCAATTTTTTTTATTCAATATGTGAACCAATCATCACATTTATTACTACCTTGCTATGTCAAAATAGCAAAGAAGCAGAAATAATTTTCCTTCTTTCAAAATGTCAAAAATAGGTCTGATTTAATAAGCTCCATAATTGTCTAGTTTAAGACTTGGAAATAGAACCTAACAATGACCATGAAAGTGAGATATTCAATACTGCTATAATAAATGCAAGGAGTTCTGCTGCCACAACAGTTAAGTGCTTGGCAGCTAACGAAAAAATTTGTAGTTCAAACTCACCTAGCTATAGGAGAGAAAGATCTAGTGATCTGTTTCTGCAGAGATGACATCAGAGAAAACCTTAAGAAAGAATCCTACTCTGTCACATAGAGTTGCTACAAGTTGGAAATTGACTTGATGGCACCTAACAACATAGATGAAGCTCAGAGCAGACCACCACAACTTTACTAGATAAAACTTTACTAGACAGAGACACATGAGACCTGCGTTTTAATATTAGATTTCCAATAAAGAGTTGGCCCTCACTTTCTAATCTGTAAAATGTGAGGGTGCAATTTATTATTTTTTATATGTCTTTTAGATCTAATAACTTATAAGAACTCACACAAGAAGAACACACACATAAACTTAAGTTGTACTGAGAAATAAAAAATTAAACTATGTTTGTTTTCAACTAATACACTGCTCTGGCTCAGCCCAGAACCTAAAAGTGTTTGTTTACCTTAGATTCTGAGTGTCTGAGAAATTCAGATCAACATTTTAGAGGTGCAAGCAGCTTTTCTTGTTTTCATATTGCTTTTAATTTCTCTAAAGAAGGAAGTTTTAATTCATTGAAAACAGGTGGCTTCATTGTTTTGGAAGTATTACTTTAATTGGTCTTTTAATTATGTACCGGTAAAACAAAAATCCTTGTATGGAATAGATATTTCCAATTAACACAGAAAAGCCGCTCTTCACAACACAAAAGATTGGTTAGATTCTGGGAGGAGTTGTGTTTTGTGTATAATGATGCTGGTATGAAAGCTCTGAGAGTCTTCCTCAAAAGATAGGAGTTCTGGAGTCTATGTATGGAAGACTACTTATGATGGGAGGTAGGCTCCAAATTCAAAACCACTGTTGAGTGCATTTAAAGTCATAGTGACTCTATATGACATAGTAGAACTTCTGCCAAGGTTTCCAAAGCAGTTAATCTTTATGGAAGCAGACTGCCACAATTTCTCCTGCAGTGGCTAGTAGGTGAAAAGTGCCTACCTTTATGTTTGTCTGATTCAAAATGGCTGATACCAGTCCATTTCAGCTCATTAATGCCTAGGATGTCAATCTTTACATGTTCCATTTCATTTTTAATGATTTTCAATTTTCCTAGGTTCATACTTCATACCCCCCAGCCACTCCTCGGAAGGAAGGTTGGGCAATCCTACTTCCGTAGTGATACTGCCTCGGAAACCCAAGGAGGAGTCGCTATGAGTCGGGGCTGACTCGACGGCACATAACAACAACAACAACAACATACTTCATACATTCTACTGTTCTGATTATTAATGGATGTTTTCAGCCATTTCTTTTAATTTTGAGTTATGTTACTTCAGCAAATAAAGGTTGTGAAAGCTTTACTCCATCCACATCATTAAGGTCAATTCTACTTTGAGGAGGCAGCTCTTCCCCAGTCATATTTTGAGTGCCTCCTGACCTGAGAGGGTTATCTTTCTACATTATATCAGATAATGTTACATTGCTATTTTTAAGTTTTCAATGGCTAATTTTTTCATAAATAGATTGTCAGATCCTTCTTCCTAGTCTTTCTTAGTCTGGAAGCTCCCTTGAAACGTATCTGCCATTGGTGATCCTTCCGGTATTTCAATTACCTGTGACATAGCTTAGGCGCTCTGGTGGTGTAGTGCCTAAGGCATTTGCCTGCTAGAAGTCTGGTGGTTCAAACCTACCAGCCATTCCTTGGAAGCAAGGTTAGGCAATCTGCTTCTGTAGTGATACTGCCTTGGAAGCCCAAGGAGGGGTTGCTATGAGTCGGATCCCAATCCATGACAGTGTGTCCAATTGTTGCATTTATGGCATAACGTACAGTGTCACCACAGCACGAAAACAACTGCAACAGGACCAACCAAGAAAAGAGTGATGGCCGTTTCAAATAGAGACCATTATTTGTGCCTATTTTTGTTAAAAATTCCATTTCTGAGAATATACTACTGATTATTATTTACTGATTAAGATTTACATATCTTATATAACCCCATGACTATTCTTTACAAAATGATGAGCTATGACCATAAAAAAGAATATAATGTTTCTCCTCCAAAACTTCAAAGATTATATTCATGAAAACTTTTCCAGTGAGAAAATTTATACTTGAAGAGCATAAAGGCTTATGGGAAAAGTAAGTTACAATGATTAAAGTCACAAGTGTATTATGAAGCCTTGTGTAAATATTTCATGTTTATTAAAATAAAAGAAAAAAATCAATCTAATTAATTTCCACTTATAATCTCTCAAGGTATTTGTCCTTGGCAATGTTAATACTATGCTTGAGAATTTGTTTTGCTTTGTAATAACTAATATGCATAGTAAGAGGTTTTTGTCCCCCATGCCTAATCCTCATTAATTCAATTCTGGTTTAATGGCTTAGAAGTTTTGACTCCTATGTCAGAGAATTCAGTTGGGGGTTCAGAATATCTTCATAGCTAAACCACAACATTAAGAGAAGTATATTTACTTGGTCAAAAAAACATAACCAATAAATTATGTTGAAACTCCTTCCTCATACTCAGGTACAGAGCCTTACTTAGTTCCATACATGGGAACTTCATTCCAGCACACACAATACACTAAAACACACTGACTTCACTTAAAATATATATAATGTATGTATACTATATGTATATGGAAAGACAAAGAGACTATGAGAGTGAGGGAGAAAAAGAGAGGACACAGATTGAGCAAAAGAGAGAGAGAGCCTGGAAACACATCATAATTGCAGAGTTCGAAAAATTTGCTCAAACTGAATATCTCAAAATGAACAGCACCCAGATCAACAAACAATGGACTTCCACTTGCCACCTTCTAGTTATTACTCCCTTTCCTCTCTTCAACAAGTGTATCTATTATCCTAATTTCTTACATTATAGATGAGTATTACATGTTTTGGTACTTTATATAATTGGAATTATATGGTATGCAGAAGCCAATTTGCCATCCCCATTTTGTAATTTTTAGCACTCTAGACTTTGAAACCAGTGATTCGAGTTCTAAAATCTCAGTGGGACCTTCCTTTATAGGAACTCTGGTGGCGTAGTGTGTAAGGCATTTGACTGCTAACCAGAAGGCTGGTGGTTCAAACCCACCAGCCACTCCTAGGAAGGAAGGGCAAGCAATCTACTTCCATAGTGATACTGCCTCGAAAACCCAAGGAGGGGTTGCTATGAGTCAGTTCTGACTTGACAATGGTGGGTTTTTATATGGTATTCACTCATCCTTTCACCAACCTGACTTCTTTCACTTGACATTATATTTGTAAATCCATGCATGATACAGCGAATAGCTGTAGAATGTTCATTTTTAGTGTTTTAGTGCCATATTTTAGTGTCATGGTCATCAATAAACCACAGTTTCTTGATTGTACTGTGGTTTGACATTTGAGTGTTTTTCAGGTTTTGACTATTACAAACGAGATGGCTAACATAATCGACCATATATTTATTGATAAACATACATCATATACAGTTTTGTATAACCATATGCCTACTATTGGTAATGCTGGATCATAAGACATGTGTACATTCAGCTTTTACTGCCACACAATTCTCTAAAGTAACTATAACAATTTTCATTGCCTGAGGAAATTTATGAGGATTTCTGTTGCCTCTTATCCTTACTAGCACTCAGCAGTTTTGTCTTTTGTATAAGCTGCATTCTGTTGTTGGCTGTTGTTAGGTGCCATCAAGTCATCTCCATCTCATAGTGATCTTCTGTACTATAGGCTCTGCTTCTGGGTTGAAGCAGCTCCAAACTCCCCAGTGAAGACTGATTCTAGAAGGAATTAATTCATATCAAATTGGAGATTTAGTGTATATTTTCTGATGACTAATTTACTGTCTTATGTTTATTGGCTATTTGAATATTCTCTTTTGTTAAATTTTGGCTCTTTTTTTCTCTTTTTTTTTTTTTTTACAAATTATTTTATTTTTTTTAAATATTTTCTAGATATGAATCCTTTATTAGATATATGTTTGCAAATACCTTCTTTCACCCAATGTGTTACCTTTTCACTGTGTTAATGTTAATGTAAAGTTTCTGTTATGGCTAGCATTTTATTTGTATCCTGTTTAACACAACTTTCCCCAGCTCAAGGTAATAAAGATGTTGTTCTATAGTTTCTCCCTTCCTCCCAAAAAGAAATTGTTTCTTTCTTTCACTCATTTAGATATTCAATCCCTCTGGGAATGATTTTTATAGCTGATATAAGTAGGGGTAAAAGTAATATATATTTTTTTATGTACATCCAACAGACCTAGGACCATTTTTTGAAAATACTATCCTTTCCCACAGACATTATGATTTAAATTCTTTTATTCTTAACAGTAGCATTTCCCACTTTATCATTCTATTCTTTTTTAGCACCTTCCTTTATCCCTTTCAATAACAAGATGAGTGATTTACAACCAGCTTATTTCTAATTTTAAGGAAAAGACATTAAAACATAAATATTGGATAAATATTGGATTTTTAAAAAATAGACCTCATCAGAGAGTATGAAATACTATATTATAATTACTACAGCTATATTGCAATTCATTCCTGGCATAATAGATCATATGGTTGTCTGAATCAAAATGGCTAAAACTGGTCCATTTCAGATCACTTATGCCTAGGATATCAATCTTTATGAGTTGCATTTCATTTTTTACAACTTCCAATATTCCTAGATTCATAGTTCATACATTCCATGTTCCAGTTATTAATGGATGTTCACAGCTGTTTCCCCTCAATTTAAGTTGTGCCACATCAGCATATGGAGGTTCTGAAAGACTTACTTTATCTATATCATTAAGGTTGATTCTACACTAATGAGGCAGCTCTTTCCCAGTCCTATTTTGAGTTACTTCCAACCCAAGGGGCTAGTCTTCCTGCACTGTGTTGGACAATGTTTCCAAGCTATTCATAGAGTTGCCCAGTAATATATCAAGCCATGATTCTCTGCTATTCATGAGGTTTTCCCTGGCCAATTTTTGAGAAGTAGATGGCCTCCACCTTCTTCTTGGTTTTGTTTGTCTTGGTCTGTAAGCTGCATTGAAACCTGTGCACCACGTGCAACTCTGCTGGCATCTGAAACATCAGTGGCACAGCCTTAAGCCTCACAGCAATGTATAAACCTCACAGGATGACAAACTGACAGATAAGTTTGTTTCCCTTAGCTGTTGGAAACCTCTGCAACCTCCTATTGCATAATTCCTACCTGAAACCTATCACATTGTGGTCCCTGGCTGCTCCTGGCCCCTTCCTTTCCTGAAACCAAGGGCCTTCATAACCATATGATCTATTATGCAGGGAATAACAAATTGAAGAGTAATGGTGTGGCATTCATCATCACAAAAGATGTTTCAAGATCTATCCTGAAGTACAATGCTGTCACTGATAGGATAATATCCATATGCCTACAAGGAAGACCAGTTAATACGAGTATTATTCAAATTTATGTACCAACCACCAAAGCCAAAGATGAGGAAATTGAAGATTTTTATCAAATTGTGCAGTCTGAAATTGACCGAACATGCAATCAGGATGTTTTAATTACCACTGGTGAGTGGAATGCAAAAGTTGGAAACAAAGAAGAATCACCAATAGTTGGAAAATTTGGCCTTGATGACAGAAATAATGCTGGAGATTACATGATAGAATTTTGCAAGACCAATGACTTATTCATCATAAATACCTTTTTTCAACAACACAAACAGTGACAATACACGTGGACTTCATCAGATAGAATACACAGGAATCAGATTGACTACATCTCTGGCAAGAGGCGATGGAAAAGCTCAATATCTTCAGCTAAAACTGGCAAGGAGCTGGTTGTGGAACACACCATCAACTGTTCATTGCAAGTTCAACTTGAAGTTGAAGGCAATTAAAACAAGTCCATGAGAGCCAAAATATGATCTTGAATACATCCCTCCTGAATTTAGAGACTATCTAAAGAATAGATTTGATGTATTGAACATCAGTGACAAAAACCCAGAAGAATTTTTGGATGACATCAAGAGCACCATCCATGAAGAAAGCAAGAGATCATTAAAAAGATGAGAAAGAAAGAAAACACCAAAATGGATGTTAGAAGAGACTCAGGAACTTGCCCTCAAGAAAAGAGTAGCTAAAGCAAATGGAAGAAATGACAAGAGAAAAGAGCTGAAGAGAAGATTTCAAAGAGCAGCTCAAACAGACAAAGCCAATCACTGTAATGAAATGTGCAGAGACACAGATTTAGAAAACCAAAACAGGAGAACATGCTCAGAATTTCTCAAGCTAAAAGAAATGAGGAAAAAAATTAAGCCTCGAGTTGCAATATTGAAAGATTCTATGGATAAAATATCAAATAATGCAGGAAGCATCAAAAGAAGATGGAAGGAATACACAGAGTCACTATACCAAAAAGAACTGGTAGATCTTTATCCATTTCAGGAGGTAGCATATGTTCAAGAACCAATGGAATTAATGGAAGAGGTCGAAGCTGCACTGAGGGAATTGGTGAAGAACAAGTATCCAGGAATTAACAGAATGCCCATTGAGATGTTTCAACATACAGATGTCCTGCTGGAGGAACTCACTTGGTTATGCTAAAAGATTTGGAAGACAGCTACCTGGGCAACTTACTGGAAGTGATCCATGTAAGTAGCCATTCCAAAGAAAGGTGATCACACAGAATGTGGAAATTATCAAACAATATTATTAACATCACATGCAAGTAAAATCTTACTGAAGATAATTCAAAAAATGTTGCAGCAGTATATTGACAGAGGACTTCCAGAGGTGCAGGCTGGACTCAAAAGACGACATGGAACAAGGGATATCATTGCTGATGTTAGATGGATCTTGGATCAAAGTAAAGAATACCAGAAAGATGTTTACTTGTGTTTTATTGACTATACAAAAGCATTTGATTTTGTGGGTCATAAAAAATTGTGGATAACATTGAGAAGAATGGGAATTTCAGAACACTTAATGGTACTCATGAGGAACGTGTACATAGACCAGGGCACTGTCATTCAAAAAGAAAAAGGGAACAATGCATGGTTTAAAATCAAGAAGGGAGTGAGTCAGGGTTGTATCCTTTCACCATACTTATTCAATCCGTACACTGAGAAAATAATCTGAGAAGCTGGACTGTATGAAGAACGTGGCATCAGGATTGGAGGAAGAATCAGCAACAACCTGTGATACACTAATGACACAACATTGCTTGCTGAAAGTGAGGATTACTTGAAGTACTTACTGAATGCTGAATGTTGAATAATACAGTCTGTAGTATGGATTATATCTCAGTATAAAGAACACAAATCCTCACAATTGGACTTGTAAGCAGCATTTGATATATGGAGAAAAAAAGATTGAAATTGTCAAATACTTCACATTGCTTGGTTCTACAATCGATGCCAATGGAAGCAGCACTCATGACATCAGACAACCTATAGCACTGCCCAAATAGGCTGCAAAGGACCACTTTCAAGTGCTGAAAAGCAAAGATGTCTCCTTGAGGACTAAGGTGCACCTGACACAAGCCATGGTATTTTCAATCGTCTCATATGCATGCGAGACCTGGACAATATATAAGGAAGACTGAAGAAGAGTTGATTATTTTGAGCTGTGGTGTTGGCGAAGAATGCTGGAAGTCCCCTGGACTGCTAAAAGAACTAATAGGTCTGTCCTGGAAGAAGTCCAGCTGGAATGCTTCTTGGTGGCGAGAATGGCCAGACTTCGTCTCACATACTTTGGACATGTTGTGAGAAGGGACCGTTCCCTGGAGAAGGATGTCTTGCTTGGTAAGGTGGAGGGTCAACAAAAGAGGGCCCTCAGTGAGGTGGACTGACACAGTGGTGGTGGAGATGGTCCAAGTGTAGCAAGGATCATGTAGCTGGCTCAGGACCGGGAGGTGTTTTGTTCTGCTGTGAATAGGGTCATTGTGAGTCAGAGATTACTCAGTGGCACTTAACAACAACAACAACAACAACATATTGCAATTATCTCAAAACACTTATTGCAGGTGGATATAGCAGGTAGAGTGGAATGTAAGTAGGTAACCACCATATATTCTTCCCTTGTTCCCACATGTTTTCCTGTTCAGTGGAACCTGGACAAAACACACACAAAAAGAGAAAAAACTTTTTTCTAATACTCCTTAATACAAGGATTTTGTTGATTAGCTGTGCATGTACAAACTTTGAAATATACAGAAAATGGAAAAAGATATCTTTCTGTAGATTATATTATATCTGTTCTTAAGCACAGACCTGGAACAGCTCACATTTTCTATAGCAGTTCACAACATCCTGTCTCAATTTTTAGTACTATGATATAGTAATGGCTATGTCCTACACCACAACTCTATCTAGATTAGACCATAGCCCCATCTTTCTAGTTGTGACAGAAGTAACAGTTTCTCCAGCCAACCTTATCTGCATTTCATTCTAGAGGTTTTCCTCAAGACTTAATCTACAGTCCACTTTTTCAATATTTCTGATAAATGTCTAGGCATATAATTTCCCACAATAAATCTCTTGGTGCCTAAAGTAGCTAGAGAAGCTTATACCCTGCAACTGAACCCTTAATAAAAAAAGGAGACGAAGTGAAATTTTAGAGAGGGGTGGAAGTGCTTAATGGAAGAAATCAAATTGCAAGTTGAGATCATCAATTCCAGAACAGAATTCAACCTCTCAGAGGCATGTTTACACAATTAAAATGTATATTAAGGGCTACCAAGGCCATGTAACAATAGCACTGGTAGTAGATGGATGTTACTATTCAAGTAAAATGCTCTCATTAAATAATCACATGGTACATTTTGTAAAAGGCCTTCAGTGAACACAAATAACACTTCATCTTCTTATTAATGGTTAACTCTGTTTATATATTTCCTAATGTATCTTCTCTAATTTTCATTATCCAGTTCAGGGTTAGCTCATAGTGAATACATTTAGAATTCTGAACTCCATATCTGCTCCATAATGCAGTTTTACTAATTCAAACTTCCAATTTTCTTATTTGCAAATAGAGATGATTTTCCAAGGGAAACAAAAGAAAAGTACTTGATGCCCTCTCTTTTACTCTAATTCATAATCATCTTAATTCCTTAAAGGACCTGAGGTACTTTATATAATAAATTATTCAAGTAAAGCTAAAAGGGTATGACTCATGATGAATCAAAGTTAATTCTTGCTCAAAAAAAAAAAAAAAAAAAGTGCTAGAAGCAGTAAGTGCAAAGTTTGACTTTAAGCTTCCTAGAAACCAAGTTAACAGAAAACTCAATAAGCTGCTTAGATTTTATTATCTAAGAAAACACAAAAAAAAGGTTATCAGAAAAAAACAAAGATTTCTCCAATATAAACTGTAAGAAAAATTCATAGAAACTGTTTCCAAGTCTGTTAAAAATGTAATAAAATTTAAAATGCAATAAAATTTTATCAAACACACTTCTCTATTTGAAAAAGATTAATGGTAGGCACACTTATAGGCCAAAATATATTAAATGTCACTCCAGTTTTCCGATCACATCCAACACTAATAATTTTCTAAAATAAAGGAGACTATAAACACTACACTCAGTGAATATGGTGTTTTAATCTACTAAGTTACATTATGTTCAGAAACTTAATGAAAGATGATTCATTGCAATTTTTCCTAAGGCATTTTATCAATTTACTGATGCACAGTGATTTATGGAAAAACAAACAAGTGTTTTAAAAATATAAAAGGAGAGGTAAACTTGATAAAAAAAAAAAAAAGTGTAACATTAAATTTCTCTTAGCCTTTAATTTTGATGTTCTTAGCTATTACTTCAAAAAATCCTCACAAAGAATGTACCCTGTTTGAGGCACTACAGGATGCCCTGTAATATAAAGATGTTTAAGACATCACACTTGCATGCTTCAGTTTTGATTTAAATCCTCTGAGTTATGTTTTCAATATAAATGATACAGAACATATTAAATACTTTTAATATCTCTAATCTTAAAAATGAAACCATTTTATCTGGTGGATATAAGTAAAACTTCTAAAGTCAGTATGATTCACATATTCTCTTCATACATTTCTCATCTCTTGAGATTGAGTATTTAGTATAGGTATGAGTTCCTTAGATTAGTAGTTCCCTACTTTCAAGGATAAGAGGATGTTCTAGATTAAGCTTTTCTGGGTCCGAAATACCTATCAGAACTCTGCTATGGTCCAAAGATTTTCATAAAATCTTTGAGGAAATTGAAAGTCTCCTCCCCTCCCTGCCCAATAACCCTCCCCCTGTGCCCCTCATAGTTATGCACTCCTGTGTGCCCTGCATTTCCTCAGTATAAATGTTGCCCCTTCGGTGCCCTGTGGTCTATTGCTCTAAGAGATGTATTACTACAGAGTATGTGGGTGTGTCACTCTGGGTTGAGTGGTCTGCATGTACATCTCATTAATTACTGGGCTGAGACTCAGACCCTGGGAGTGAGTTTTATTCCAGACCTAGAATGTATCCTAGGGCCATAGTATTGGGGGTCTCACCAGACTCCATTCGACCAGTAAATCTGGTTGTTACTGAGTTTTTGGATTTTGATCCATGTTTTTCCTCCCACTTTATCCAGGATCTCCAGATTTGATCCTCTCCTGAGTAATTGGCATTGGTAGCCAGACACCATCTAGTTCTTCTGGTCTCGAGGGCTGTCAGGTCTTAGGGCTGATTGCTTTCAATGCCTTTGTTGTTTTTTTTTATTTTTTGATTTTTTTGGGCTCTTCTTCGCTTCCAATTCTAAGAGACCATTAGGTGCATCTTAGATGGCCTCTTAAAAGCTTTTAAGACCCCAGTCACTACTCACCAATGTAGGATGAGGAACAAGGCTTTTATGTATAAGGTTGTGCCAACTGAGTCTGGTGTCCCCAGTATTGTGGTCCTGAGATGGTAGATTAGTTGGATCTCTCTTCCATAGTGTCTGGGATCTGTGAGGGATTACTCTGTGTCTGTTTTCTATTGTTTCTGTAAGGATTGCAGGTATTTTATGTCAGTGGTATCTGTGAAAGATTAGCCTCCACTGAATCTATCCTTGGTCTAGAGTATACTCCTGTTCACTGACCCCCATCTTTTCCTCTCATGTATTGATGTGTTTATCTGTAGCCTGGTGTTTGGTGTTAATGGTAATGCAGTGTTGTGGGCACATTGATTGGTATTAGCATCTGCTGTCTCTCTCCTATGTGCACAATTCAGTGTCCTCCCTTTTCCTAATGTTATCATGGTAGTCACAGACTCTTTCCATATATCCCTCCCCTTACCCACATCAGCATGTGCTTATCCCAGAATTAATCCCTCCTCTTCCCTCCCCACCCTGGCAACCTACAAAGTGAGTCCCTTTTGGCAAGCAAACCCTTCTTTGTCTTTTCAAGGTAATGGGCTCAAAAAGTTTTTGTCCTTCTGCTATTGACTTATTTCAATCAGCATAATGTCCTCCAGGCTCATCCACATTGTGAGATGATTTGCGTATCCCTCATTGTTCTTTAATGTAGCATAGTATTCCATTGTGTGCAGGTACCATAATTTGGTTATCCACTCATCCGTTGATGGGCATTTAGGTTGTTTCCATGTCACAGTGAATTGTGCTGTGATGAACATAGGTGTACCTATGTCTGTTCATGCTGTAGTGATACTGCCTCAGAAACCCAAGGAGGGGTCGCTATAAGTCGGGGCTGACTCGACGGCAAACAACAACAACAACATGTCTGTTCATGCACTGTCTCTCACCTCTTTAGGATATATTACTAGTAATGAAATTGTTGGGTAAAATGGCCTTTCTATTTTCAGCTTTTTAAGGAAACATCATACCGTATGACACAATGATTGTACCATTTTACAATCCCACCAGCTGTGCACAAGAGTTCCAATCTCTCCATAACCTCACCAGCATTTATTATTTTCTGTCCTGTTGAACTTTGCTATTATTGCTGGGGTGAGACGATAGCTCATGGTTGTTTTGATTGGCATCTCTCTAATAACTAATGATCATGAGCAATTTCTCATGTGCTTGTTGGCTGCCAGTATATCATCTTCGGTCAAGTGTCTGTTCAAGTCTTTTGCTCATTTTTGAATTGGGTTGTCTTTTCGGTGTTGAGGTGTTGAAGTTTTCTATAGATTTTGGAGATAAATCCTTTATCAGATATGTCATAGGCAAATATTTTCTCCCAATCTGTAGGTTCTCTTTTTATCGTTTTGATGAAGTCTTTTGATACACATAAGTATTTAATTTTTGAAACATCCCAGTCACCTAGCTTCTCTTCTACCTCGTGTGCATTTTGGGTTATGCTTATAGTCTATTTATACCATAAATCAGGGGCCCCAGATTTGACCCTATTTTATCTTTGATGAATTTTATAGTTACGAGTTTTAAATTTAAGTCTTTGATCCAGCTTAAGTTTGTTTTGGTGTATGGATGTGGTATGGGTCTTGTTTAATTTTTCTGTAAGTGGATATCCAGTTTTGCCAGCACCATTTGTTAAAGAGGCTGCCTCTTCCACATTTAATGGGTTTTGGACCTTTGTCAAAGATCAGCTGGCAATAGATGGGTGGGTCTATATCTTGACTTTCGATTCTGTTCTATTGCTCTACCTGTCTATCGTTGTGCCAATACCATGCTGCTTTGCCTACTGTAGCTATATAGTAATTCTTAAGATCTTGGAATATTTCCCAGACCATCTCCTGATCATATGCAAATTCAACTTGAAGTTAAAGACAATTAAAACAAATCCAAGAGAGCCAAAGTATGATCTTGAATATATCCCTCCTGGATTTAGAGATCATCTAAAGAATAGATTTGATGCATTGAACACCAACAACCGGAAGCCAGATGAATTATGGGAAGATATCAAGAACATTATCCATGAAGAAAGCAAGAGATCACTAAAAAGACAAGAAAAGAAGAGAAGACCAAA
>NW_006922247.1:1162560-1167206 GCF_000298275.1 Orycteropus afer afer | reverse complement strand
CCTGGAGAAGGATGTCATGCTTGGTAGGGTGGAGGGTCGATGAAAGAGAGGGAGGCCTTCAACGAGATGGATTGACACGGTGGCTGTAATGATGGGCTCAAATATAGCAGGGATTGTGGGGCTGGTGCGGAATCGGCAATGTTCCATTCTGCGGGGCATGGGGTCGCTATGAGTTGGAAATGACTTGACGGCACTTAACAACAAACAACAACAATATCTGGGAGTGTGAGACCTCCCACTTTGTTCTTCTTCTGAAGTGCTCTGCTTATCTGAAGTATTTTTCCTTTCCATATGATGTTAATAATTGGTTTTTCCATATCCTTAAAACTGTTTGTTGGTATCTGGATCAGGATTGCGTTAAATGTGTAGATTGCTTTAGGTAGTATTGACATTTTTACAATATTCAGTCTACCTAACCATGAACAAGGTAGGTTCTACCATTTATGTAGTTCCCTTGCTGTCTCTTGTAGTAATATTTTATAGTTTTCTTTGTATAGGTCTTTTGTGTCTCTGGTAAGTTTTATTCCTAGCTAGCTAGTGTAAATGATATTGTTTCCCTTATTTCTTTGTCAGAGGACTCTTTGTTGGTGTAGAGGAATCTACCTGATTTTTTTTATGCTGACCTTGTATCCTGCCACACTGCTGAACATCTCTATTAGTTCCAGTAGTTTTTTTATTGAGTCCCTTGGGTTTTCTATGTACAGGATCATGTCCAGTAAGAGATTTAAAGCATTGGGTGATGATAGTAACTTGCCATGTGAGTTCTTCAGCCATGGACAACTGAATCTTTCAAAGATGTTTTTGGGTTTCCTGATATATGACAACAAACAGCACAGAAAATTAAATTCCTCCAAATTGTGACCACTAGAGCTCCTGCTACTTTTTGGTCATGCTATTGTCATGTTTTGGGAGTATGTGTGTGGGGGTATCTTTAACTTGGGATGTTAAGGGGACTGCTAGTGGAACAGAGGTGTCAGTGAGTGAATGAAGAAATAGCTGAAGCCACATTGGGTATGGGAGTAGAGTGGTATGGCCCAACCACTGTACAGATCCATCAGAATCACAAGGTCTCTGTAATTTTGGTCTCTAAGCTATTGCCTATTGTTTTTCCATATATGAAGAGATCTTCCTTGTGGAGAGAGGCTCAAGATGAAACAAAAGGTTGTGCTACCTGGATTACACCCTAGCAAGAATCAACCAGCTTAGATTTCCTCCAGTGAAGTTTGGCTTAAGTGTTGGGGTGGCGGAGATTCCTGGGCCAGGTAATGTTGGTGGTGAGAAGTGATGTGGGTTCTTCCTATGCTTTGACTAGTATCTGAGATCCTCTTGCCCAAGGTTCTTGAATGCAGGCCCAGTAGGCACTTAGATTGGCTACATGATAAGTTGTTTGGTCAATGGTCTTGTGAAGGTTTCCATTGAGGTCATCTATTTAAAGAAGTTTTCACCTATGTTTTTGGGAGTGTTGACACTGGATTTTTTGGCTCATTTAGATAATTTTTGGCAAAAATTATATCATGGACTAGGAAGGTGCCAAGAATTCACATAGGGAACAGCCTTATGTAAATAGTGCTTTATTTGGATTGCCATGGGGCACCTATAAATAGGCTGATGGTGATCTCCACAATGTCCTTTCAGGAGTTTTACTAAATCTAGAAGGCATACTGCCTGAGACACATTCTGTTGGAGATATTTTTCTATAACTTTGGCTTTGCCCTAGTCATCCCAGACCTTAATTGGCTCCTCATGTTGCACTACTCCCATATAGTACAAAGGTTAGGGTGAATGCTCTGACTATTCCAGTTCAGTCTGTGGCAAATGTGCTAATAGGTGTCTTTCCAAGTGGGATGATAAGACAACCTGGAACGTTGCCATCCCCTGTCATGTACACTCAAAAGGTTTGTGTTAGTGGCATTCTGAGACCAGCAGGCAGTGATAGAGGGCTGTTGTAGACATTTTGCTGAGGAGGGGTCATAAGTCCAGACAGAGTTCCTTATCTATGTGTGTTAGAGGGTAGTGAACTTGTAGGTGATTTGGTAGATGTGTCACAGCCATATTTGGATATGTGAAATATGATAGCTCCAAAGTACAAAATGTATTATGAGGTGTTGTGCCTCCCTGATATTGGTGAGAGTAAGAAAGCTGAGGAGCTTGTTTTATGTTGGCTTGGCATGTGCTCCCCTTCTGTGATCCAAATGTACCCTGGGGACATTTTTTGGGGGGATCTTATCCATCCTATATACCAATGAGGTAAACAGTGGTGATGGAAAGAGCAATGTCTGAATGGCTTTTTGAATGGTTATGGTCAATAAAGTGTCATCAACCTAATGTCAAAGGTTAATACCCTCTTGCAGGGAGAGGTCCTCTAAATCTTGTCAGCACAGGTTATGGGTGATGGTTGGGCTATTAAGATATAGAGAGTCTAGTGAAGGTGTCCTGTTGTCCTTGAAAGGTAAAGACAAATTGGAATTGGTTTTCAGGGACAGTGTACACAGAGTAAAATTTGTTAGCCAAATCAGTGTTTCAGTACCATTGTGGCTGGAAATTGTGAATGACATCCAAAGTGGAAACAATATGACATGAGAGCACCTTTATTGGGGGTACTTCCATAGTGATACCACCTTGAAAACCAAGGAGGGGTCGCTATGAGTTGGGTCCAACTTTATGGTATATAACAACAACAACCTTGTTTAAATTGTTATAATCAATTGCCAGGCATTATTCCTTTCCCTCTGCCATGAGGACAAGTCAGAGTGTAGAATTAAAAGGGGAGATTGTGGGAACAATGACTTTATTTCTTCTTCTTTTTATTTGTAATACATCGTGGGTAATAGATCCTCTGTCACTTGTTGGAGCTGATACTGGGGAGTATTTCTGACTCATTAGGCCTTGGACTAGAGTACTGTATACCATTTGGCCTTCCTGACATTCAAAGGACAAGATTTAGTTTTAATGCATTGGCATAATTGCACTGCCAGTATATTCACATATGATTCAGAAAGGGATAGCTGACATTGGTATCATGACCACAAGAGCCTGGGCCAAAAAAGTGACACCAAAATTGGTGTTAAACTAGTCTTAATGCCAATAATCAGGCTGTCCCCTACTCCCATGTTGTCAATGTACCTGGACCAAGAGAAGAGGATGTCTGGGCATCCCTGAGTGTATGAAAGGACAGATCCCACCACATCAGGTTGCAATGGGGACAGTAAGGAAAAAGACAGTGTTTGTTGCTTGCTAGCTTGCAACAGTTGAGTCAGTTCCAACTCATAGAGATCCTATATACAAGAGAATGGAACACTGTCCAGCCCTGTACCAGCCTCACAATCCTTGCTATACCTGAGCCCATTGTTGCAGCCACTGTGTCAATCAATTTCATTGAGGGCCTGCCCCTTTTTTGCTGACTCTCCACTTTACCAAGCATGATGTCCTTCTCTCTTCTGACAACATGATCAAAGTTGTTCTTGTTGTTGTTATGTGCCGTTGAGTCATACCTGACTCATAGCGACCCCTCCTTGGGTTTCCGAGGCAGTATCACTATGGAAGTAGGATTGCCCAACCTTCCTTCTGAGATGATCAAAGTAGGTGAGACAAAATTTGGCCATTCTCACTTCCAAGGAGCATTCTGGCTGCAGTTTATCCAAGATAGGTTTGTTTGTTCTTCTGGCAGTCCGTGGCACTTTCATTATTCTTCACCAATACTACAACTCAAAATCATCAACTCTTCTTCAATCTTCCTTATTCATTGTCCAGCTTTCACATGGATATGAGGTGATTGAAAATACCATAGCTTGGCTTAGGTGGACGTTAGACTTCAAAGAGACATCTTAGTTCTTTAGCCCTTTAAAGAGTTGCAGCATATTTGCCGAGTGCAATAAATCATCTGATTTCTTGATTGCTGCTTCCATTGGTGTTGATTTTGGAACCAAGTAGTATGAAATCTTTGACAACTGCAGTGTTGTAAATTACTTAGTGTGGCTTTTCTACCCATAAGTCTTTGTAAACTCCAAGGTGGAATTTGCCATGAGCAACTGAGGAGCTCCTGATTGCTAAAGTTGTCCATCTGGTGTATTTCTGTTGGGAGTGGTAAAAACAATGTTCTGTGAGTTCCTGCTCTCTCTTAGGTGCTTAGAATTCTGATGTTATTGGCTGGTTTGGCCACTGTGCCAGGTTCAAAAGGAGGCCTCCTAGAGGGAGAACTCTCTCTGACTCATGGTTCAGGAAGACATGCTGCTGAAAGAGACATGTGCTCCTGAGAGACACACATTGCTGAGTGAGACACCAAGGGACACTCACTGCTTGGAGGAAGACTATGAGAGACTTGGCTGGGAGACAGTGGACTAGGAGAGAGACTGAGCATTTTTCCTGAACTTGAATTGTAGCCTGGTGTTTCCTTAATAAACCCCATAATCTATGAGTTCTGTTTGGCCACTGCAACAAATTATCAAACCCAGGAGAGAGGTGGTGGGTGCTTCGGGAGGAACGGTCGGTGATAGGGCTGGAGAGAGAGGCAGCATGTCTGGCCTTGTAGGAGTAGGCCTTGGGTTACTGATAGTGATTCTACCTTCCTCTTGTGAGGTTAGAGGAGGTCAGAACATGTGGCCCCTTGCTCTTTAAGCAACAACTTCAGTTTTTTTTTTTTTTTTTTT
>NW_006922247.1:1151354-1162289 GCF_000298275.1 Orycteropus afer afer | reverse complement strand
AGCAATGTATTTGATCCATGTTCTAAGGCTGTTGACAGGCTTTTAAAGTTTGATTATAGGAGATTGTCTGTATTGACAAACTTAATTTTATAAAATTTATTGTAAACATTCAAATTCCAGTTTCATAGAGTCTCTCAGTTTTTGATACTACGTGATGTCTAGAGTTTGCAGTTCCTTTGGTATGTATTATGTCTTCTTTATTGTGAAGCTTTGTCGTGCTGGGATTTAACTTTTATTATTTGTTGGATGGACCTCTAACAGTATAGTGGTTAAAGCATTTGGCTGCTAACCAAAACGTCAGTGGTTTGAACCAACCAGCTATTCTATGGGACAAAAATGAGGCAGTCTGCTTCCATAAAGGTTTATAGCTTTGGAAACCCTATGGGGCAGTTCTACTCTGTCCTAAAGGGTCACTATAAGTTGGAATCAACTCAATGGCAGAAGATTTGTGTTGGTTTTGGTTTATTTGTTGGAATTTCTGGAAAGGATTGTCTAGTAGCATAGTGCCTAAGGCACTTGACTGCTAACCAGAATGCTGGCAGTTCAAACCCACCAGGCACTCCTTGGAAGGAAGGTTGGGCAATCTACTTCTATAGTGATACTGCCTTGGCAACCCAAGGAGGGGTCCTATGAGTTGGGTCCGACTCGATGGCACATAACAACAACAACAACAGCCTCATTTAAGGCTTCTGCATTTTATTCAGGTATTGTTGTTAGTTACTGTAGAGTTGAATCCAATCTTTAGTGATGACATGTGATAGAATAGAACTGCATTATACGGTTGTTTTTGTATAGCCAAATATAATCTTTATGAGAGCAGATCACCAAGTCTTCCTCCCATGGAGGTGCTGGGTAGGTTTGAACCAGCAACCTTTTGGTTAGGTGTCAAATGCTTAATGCTTTGTGTCCCTAGGTCCATTTATTCTACTTATCTTCAGGCATAGAGAATTAGAATCTTCTAACAAAGAGGGGTGGACCACTTCTGTTGTTCCAGCAGGCTCAAGGGAATCTGAGAAGTTCAAATTTCAGATCTAAATCTACTTATCTGAACAAGAAGGTCTCACTCCTTCCTTGCCTTTTGTTTAAGAGATTTCCTGGGATTAGAAATTCAACATTCTCCGAAGCTTTTATAGTAGAAATAAATTGTGAGCCTGGTCTTTGGTATCTCTGCCTTCCAAAAATACAGAAGATCAAGGTTTTCATATATGTTACCAGGTTATTACTCTGGCTTTCATATTTTGCCTTGAACTGATGATTAATCATCCTAACTCTATCATTATCTCTCTTCAACAAATCAGTGGAATTCAGCTTCAGCTAGCTATTCCATGCTTTTATAATTACACATTCTATCATGCTTCTCCAGGAGCTCTGGTAGCATAGTGGCTAAAGCACTTGACTGCTAACCAGAAGGCTGGCGGTTCAAACCCACCAGCCACTCCTCAGAAGGAAGGTTGGGCAATCCTACTTCCGTAGTGATACTGCCTCGGAAACCCAAGGAGGGGTCGCTATGAGTCGGGGCCGACTCGATGGCACATAACAACAACAACAACAACATCATGCTTCTCCAGAGTCAGAGATATCATTCTAGCCAGAGTGTCCCCTTCCTCTGGTATCACATTCCAGTTAACTGTTGACAGAATTTTTAATAATTGCTTTGCTGTAATATACCAGAGACTATCCATATCAATTTTCAGTGCAGTCTAGTTGGCAAGTGATCCGTTTCTCAAATCTCATATGTATTTTTTTTCTTAATGCTGCTACAACAGAAATATCACAAGTGGATGCCTTTAACAAATAGAAATTTATTTTCTCACAGTTTAAGATGCTAGATGTCTGAATTCAGGTTGCTGATTATTGGAGAAGGGTCTTATTCTGTAGGCCTTCATGAAAGGTCTTTCTCTTTGGTTTCTGTTCTTCAGTTCCTTGGAGGTCATTTTGTAGCATATGACTTCTCCTCCATATTTATGTCCTTTTCTGTGCCTCAAGGAGCCCTGATGATTAAGTGCTTGACTGCTAACCAAAATGTTGTTTTGATGGAGAAAGATGTAGAGGTCTGCTTCCATAAAGATTACAGCACTGGAAACTCTATGGGACAGCTCTACTCTGTCCTATATGATTGCTAAGAGTCTGAATTATCTTGATGGCAATGGATTTGGGTTCTTTTTCTTTTTTGGATGTGTTTCTCTGTGCCTAATCTTCTCTATTATATCTCAAACTGATTGGCTTAAAACATACCCTAAACTGAGATGTCCCAATTAATATAACAAATAAAACCTTATTCCCAGATAGGATTACATGTGCAGGTGTAGGAATGAAGATGTACAGCATGCTTTTTTTGGTGGGGGGATTGTCTCCATTCAATCCATCACATTTTTTCCCCCCAGAATTGCTTTCAGTTGACACAAGAGAACTAGAACTTGTATCCCTGCATCAACTAATGACTGGCTTCATATTGAGCCCAGTGTAAGGTGATAACCTTACAATACAAATGGTCTCTCTGATCAATGACAATTTCAAAATGAAGTCACAGAACTCTAAACCATTATTTGCCAATATTCCTAGCAACTGGGGGGTGATGCTTTGATACTAAAGCAGGAATATAGGCATTGTAAGGGATAAATATAATATTATGTAGTATTCACTACAATCTAGACAAGTATGTTATACAATTTACTGACCCCAAAAGATTACAATCCATTGGAGAGAAGAAGCTAGCACTTTTGAAACAATGAAAAATACATATATGTGTTTAATTATGCTATGAGTTATTTGCTATATGTCTTTTCAACCTGTACATGTGGGGCAAATGGCAGATGATATAGTCTAGCAAGTAAGCACAAGCTGATACTGTTCACCATATTTTACATTTTCTTTTTTCCTTTACCCATAAATTAGCAACTTTTGCCATTCTGCCCATCAGAAGGAAGGTTGGGCAATCTACTTCCATAGTGATACCACTTTGGAAACCCAAGGAGGGGTCACTGTGAGTCGGGTCTGACTCAAGCGCACATAACAACAACAACAACAACAACAGCCATTCTGCCCTGTCTTAGGAGTACTGGTGATGGAGCTTCTACCATTGTCTTCAGCACTTATTTGTTCTTATAGGTAAATGATGCCTTTTCTCATTGTGAGAGTGAGAACTTACCGTCAGTTGGTGTCTACCTGTCTTTTGGGCATGCTGGCCCTTGTTCCTGCACAGCCTAGTCTCTTGTCATTTGTCATCCCAGAGCTTTCTGACCTCAATATCAGATGTGCCAAGGTCCACTGTGTCTGCCTTGTGGCCCAGGACTTCTTGCCACACAGACGATCACATCTTCCTCATTGCTCCAATAGTACTTTATGTATACCTCTTTTATCTTTCTGCAAGGAAATTATTAGGTTTTTGTTGTTGTTGTTGTTCTCTGATATCACTTTTCCTCTTGAACACTATATATATATATATATTTTGCAGGAGGGTTTTGACATATTATTTTTGGATCACTAATCAAAAGATCAGGAGCTCTGGTAGCATAGTGCCTAAGGCACTTGACTGCTCACCAGAAGGCTGGCGGTTCAAACCAACCAGCCACTCCTTGGAAGGAAGGTTGGGCAATCCTACTTCCGTAGTGATACTGCCTCAGAAACCCAAGGAGGGGTCGCTATGAGTCGGGGCCGACTCGATGGCAAACAACAACAACAACAACAATCAAAAGATCATTAAACTTGAATACAAGGGAAGATTAAAACATTGACATGCTTAAGACAAGAACTCTCAAAGTTATTGTAATCTATTAAGAGAAATTTAATTGTAATAAATAAATTAAAAGTTAGCATGACAACATTCTTGTACATTTAGGAATCTGTATGTATGTCTTGGGTATGGGACATTCTGAAATATTTAATGATTCATGAGCATAACACCCAAGTACATATATCTGCTTTTGTCTATAATAATCCTTGCGCCTGGATCAGCCACTTTCATGTAACTAACGGAAGACTGACATAAATTGGGTGGTCCCACTTTGAGAATGTTTCAAGAAACTCCAAGGTAAATTAATCTGGGTGAGCTGAATTGTCTCTATAACAGCAAATAAATCATACTTCAGCATAGTACTTATTATTAATAAATGACATTATTTAATAATTATTGTCATTATTTATTAATACTGACATTTATTGAATATCTGAACTGGTTACTGCTCTGTGCATATGTCTTTGCATTAATACTCAATACAATTTTGAAAAGTAGACATGTTTCCTGTTATAAAATGTTGTTGTTGTGTGCCGTCGAGTTGGACCCGACTCATAGCAATCCTTCCTTTGGTTTCTGAGGCAGTTTATCACTACAGAAATAGATTGCCCCATCTTCCTTCCGAGGAGTGGCTGGTGGTTTTGAACCGCCAGCCTTCTGGTTAGCAGTCAAGTGCCTTAACCACTATGTTACCAGAGCTCCTTGTTGTAAAATAGTATTTAGCATATCGTAACTATTCTAGTTACCTTGTGCCACTCTGACAAGAATGTACCACAAATGGGATGGCCTTAACAAACAGGAGTTCATTCTCTTACAGTTTGGAGGCTTTAAGTTCAAGTTCAAAGTGCCAAGCTCTAGGGGCTGAGTAAAAGCCCCTCAGCCTCAGAACTTCAGCACTGCCTCCAGCTCCTGACCCACTGAAGCTAGAGGATTTTGTTCACTCAAACAACTACTGGCTGCTGAGGCTGCCAAGCCCAAGGTGGACAAGTAAAAAGGCACTTTCCCTTTGAAATTACCAAACCACACAGCAGGCCATTAATTCAAGTCCATTGTAAGTCCCCAGGTCAGCAGAGGATGGCAGGCTGCTGAACAAAAACATTGCTACATGCAGGGTCTAAGCGTGCCATAAGCTAGAGACTATCCCCAAGGCTTCTCATATACAGGAAGCAGATCACATCCCAAAGGCAGCTACTCAACTGCTTGTAAGTCCCTCCAAGGAGCTGATTGCCAGTTCCATCATGGGGAATAACTACCACCAGCTGCCCAGCCATTCAACCAGGCTCAGCCAAGCTGACATACAAATTTAACTACCACAATAACTCTAAGATAATGTAGTAATCTTTATTACTCAGACAGCTTCTTAGTGCCTCAGAATGATTTCAGTATTGTCCAGAAACATGGAATATTTCTTTTTTATTTCCTATTGAGAACAACTATAAATCTCTTATATTTCATTTCTTGTGACATACTTTTTGTAGAGGTTGGCAAATCTGGGGGAAGGGGAATCTAAGAAACCTCCAGGCCCTCGAAGACTGTGCTGCTTTTTCAAGGACTAATGTTAAGTCCTTGACCACATAGATTGTCTAACATTTTGGTGCTGATTTTACAGGAACATTGTGGAACTTCACAGAACCATTTATTGGACGTACAGATTATATTGTAGGATTTTAGACACATCTAACTTTTTAGGAGGAAAATGTGCATTAAGCCTGAGTAAAGTACCTTTTTACTTAGAAAATTCTCTCTGAAATTTCCATTTTATTTTTCTGAATGTATTTGGCCCTGAGGTCTTTTGATATTTGTATAGACGATCACCTGCCTCATTCAATTTGCTTGAAAGGAGAGGAAATGAAAGCAGCCTAAGGGTTAAATTTATTCTGACAAGATCAAAATATGGTCTGTCAGAAGTATTGTGATCAGCTATTCAGGCTTGTCAAATACCATTAAATATAAATCTGAACAGAAGACAGAAAGTGTCTACACAAATACATATAAATATATAAAATTGAAATTTTTGTATATATATGTATATAAAACACATAATAGAAAGACTATATGTACATATTTATTTATATATAGAACTTTACATATATATGTGTGTGTATATGTATGTGTGCATATATATGCATGTTTGAATACACACGCACATTAATTTCCATTGTACCTTTGCTACATGAAAAAATAACATGGAAATAAATGACTTGCAAACAAAAATTATCTGATTTTGAAGCAATATTTTAGATATGTAGGCTTCAAGGTATTCTTTTAGCTAAGGAAAGAAAAAATAGATTTTTTTCAGTCCTTGAATATTAAGCATATCTTGTTTCCTTTTTTCATTACTGTGTGTAACTGTTGCCTTTTAAGTACCATATTTATATATAAAGTTTTGATCATAGTGACTAATGTAAATAATTTCTTGATCATGTCAACAGACCAAATGCATTGCTCCCATTACAATCTTCTGATATTTCAATGTTCTTTTTCCTGAATTTTCAGTAAATATGGCTTTTAGTTGATGGAAATCATTTCATGCTCAATGAAAAGCAAAACACTTTTAATGCCCATAGAAGTCGAAAGAACCACTGAAAATAGATCTCAATTTGCCTTTATAGCATCCATTTCTCTTCGTGAGTCAAAGAAGTCATACTGGGAAAGAAACAGGTGCTGGACGGCTGCTCTTATAAGAGACCATTAGCCTTAGGAAATAAGTGTTCAGAAATATTTTCTTTGCCTTGCTTCACATTCAGGTGCAACTTTTCCTCTATTTAACTTGTCAAATGCCTATGTCTATTCACATACTCTCTTTCCAGTTACTTGTAATTGAAAGACTGATAAGAAAATTTTAATAAGCTCCATGCTGTAGTTGAACAATTATTCAGAAACAAAACAAAACAGAAACTTTACCTTGTTTGTGGCACTTTTCTACTAAAACGTTTTAATTTCTTTTGTTTAAAGTGATTATTTTTCTTACAGGCTACTAGCTTCCAGTAACATAGTATTTAACGTATCACCTCTTCTAGAAAGGGAAAAGAAAATAATATTTTAAATCATTTCTTTCTTATAAAGATACTTGAAGCAACTTTAGTGAAGTTTTTGTTTATGAAAACTGAGGGCAAAATAATAAAGCAAGTAATTATTATTTTTTGAAATTATTGTTACACTAATAATTAAAGAGGCATCTATTACAGGGAGAGGTATATCTGTCTGTAAATATCTAATATCCTTGGAAAATGAAATTATGTATTTTCAGGTATATTTATGATACAAAGAGCTCTAGGGACAAAACTCTATAAGCGGTAATGAAAAATAATATTTTTATTTTTTACTTCACAGAATTTAACAGCTGTTTGAAAGACTATATATATGCTTCCAGTTCATAGAAAAAAAATATAATTTTAAATAAATTATCCAGCAAACTTTGTCTTGTGGCTAGACATTGTTTGAAGGATTTGAACAGCACTGGTTGGTGAAAAAAACTCCCTATAATAGAGTTACTGGGCATTTAAGATAGTTCTTCAAAACCACTGAGCTTGTAAGATAGTACTTCAAAACCCATTTCATTTTTAAAGAATGTTTTTCATTTCAGTTTGATGATTCATAACAATTTGTTAGTGAAAAAACTCAATACATGGAAAAAGAGAGTAGGTTTATTGCCTCCTTCGTCTACATTATGACAATTTACCAAAAGACACCCAAGTGTGCTAGTTGATCTTACTTGTCTGGGTTATAATTGTTTATTAACCTCTGTTGTTGTTGTTGAAGTTATGTGCTGTTGAATTGGGCCCAACTTATAGCGACCCCTCCTTGGGTTTCTGAGGCAGTAACACTATGGAAGTAGATTGCCCAACCTGTAATGGGAACTAACGAGCCATAAAGTAATGTGAATAAGGCCATTGGACTCAGAGATCAATTGTTTAAAAATAAGTCCTTTGACAGCATTGTTCAAATTATACTGAACTTTTTAACCTATTTATAATATTATATGTGCATTTATGTTTCAGTTATGTTTAAAAATCCTGTCTACCTGCCTTGTATTAACATTACAATAATCTATGTACAAACATAAGTTCATAATTATTAATATTTTTATCATTTTCTCCTGACTCTTAATGATTATATCTGCCTTAGAAAGATGATTTTAATCTCCTGTTCTTGTAACTTAAAATACCAGAGCGAGGAGTATGGGCTTAGTTGTTAGGCAACTCATGTTCAAGGCTGGCTTGTCACAACAGCCTAAGGCTCTCAATCTCCTTAGATTCAGTTTTCCTACCTGTGAAATGAAAGAAGCAGCCTGTATCATCTTATTTTCCCTTCAAGGTATAAAGCAAATACTTGAGATTTTAGAGCTGTAATTCATCCTATTTAGCAATGTCAAAATAAGAGAGATGAAGATTTCCTCTTTCTTTTTTCTTTTCTGTAGTACTGCTTACCTTTTAAAAAGTCATTTTAATTCAATTGGAAGTTTCTGAATCTACTTGCATTCTGTAACTTACATATATGTATATGTATATATGAGTGTACGTACTGTGTGCATGTGTGTTTGTGTCCTTTTTCTCTAAGCTACAGACAACAAATAGGAGCTCTGGTAGTGCAGTGCCTAAGGCATTTGACTGCTAACCAGAAGACTGGTGGTTCAAACACACCAGCCACTCCTCGGAAGGGAGACTGTGCAATCTACTTCCGTAGAGATACCGCCTCAGAAACCCAAGAAGGGGTCTCTATGAGTGGGATTAGACTCCACAGCAGTGAGTTTGGTTTTGGTTTACAGCCAACAAGTACTGAATCAATGATCTTGGGGATTTAAGGAAACAAAACGAGGAGTATTGTAATCATCCAATAGAACAAATTTAATCTGTACAATTAGAAACTTCTTAAACTAGTACACATTTCTCTTAACCACTAGGTTGTTTCTTCATGTAACAAATTAAGATACTGATAATAGCCAGTACTTATTAAGCTCTATAGTGTAGGAATCATACCTTATCTTAGTAATAAAAAGATCTCTAAACAAATCTATTTCTGCATATTACATCAACTTTGTTTGCAAAAAATTTAATCATCTTTATGTCACATTACAACTTTTTTTATCCAAATACTATTTCTTACTTGATTTTTTTCAAGTAACAAATCAAATACTTTTTAATTTAAATACTCACAGCCTCATTTTAAGCAATATATGTGGAAATATGGATTTTATAGTTAAATTTTTCTAGAATACATTAATGTAAATTTAAAACTATTAAAATTTTAAAAATATCCATCAGTAAACAATCTATAGTCATTTGAGATGATTTAAGTGTTGCATGGATCACATTTTATATTTGGGTACTTTTTACAGAAGTTTGTTATTAAATAATTTTTTCAATAAAAATATAGATTCAGTCATAATGTTTGGGAACATAATGTTTTCTGAACCATGAGAGATTTAATATTTTACTTCCATTTTCCCACATTGAATAATAAAATAAAATAAAATAAAGCCAAAAACAAGAAAAAACTTTCCTCATTCCTTTGGGATTTATTTGAATTTTATTCTTCATTTAGACATACATTTAAAAGATGTGACTGAGAATATTAAATGCTGACTTATTTCAGTTGTGGTCAGTAGAAAATAATAAACAAGTAGTGTTCCAAGGAAATGAAAAATATTTCATAATCATCTGAATTGGATTACCCTGAACAGGTACATGGAGGACAGAAGTATTTCAGGCGCATACAGAGTGCAGTTATCTGATGAGTACTACACACACAATTTTAACTTTTTCTTAGCTGAAAGGGTATTTTCCAAGGAAGAGATTAGGAATTATGATATTGGCACCAACATTTTTGGAAAAGATTCCACAAATGAGGTTCTGGTAAGATTGTGGAATAGGCAGAAAGACTACACAGACCTTCTTCAACAAAGAAAAGGGGAATTAATTAACACAGATACAACAGATAATCCTGGAACCCTGAGCTTTGAAGAGAAGGACATAGAAGTGAAATAAACTCCAATTAATAGAAAAATTTCCCCAAAAACACCAAAAAAGGAGACATATGAAGTTGCGGTCTGGCAGTGATCCTGACAGCACAGACAGCTTGGATATTGCCAAGTGGTGTTAGGACCTAAGAATTAACATAAAAATCGGCCCTGCTAGCCAGAGACTGCACAGTGGACTTCACTCGTGACTGGTCAATGAAAGGGGAAGCAGCGAAGAGGAAGGCAGACTGAGCTGTGGACTTCTGCATGCACAAAGGGGTGCAGCCATTTTGAATGTTTATAAATGGTTCAACCATTTTGGATATTTAAAGAGACAGCATTCTCTCAGATTCCAGGGCCTTAAGAATAGGCTACACTTGCCAGAAACTGCAAAGACATTCCAGAAGCCAACAACGGAAAAGGTGCGATATTCCCCTTGTTACTTTTACACCCCACAACCTCTTGGTGAACAGAGTTGTGACCATCTCTTACTCCCACCACCTTCTGGACCAGCAGGAATTCCATCCCAGTCTGTGTGCTCAGACGGAGCCTGAGTGCCCTGCCCCTGCCCCAGATTTTTTTTTTTTTTTAGTTTGTTTGGTTTTGTCTGTTTTAAAATTATTATTGTTATTATCATTATTGTCGTATTTATTATTATTCTTTATTATTCCCTTCTCAGGTTCTAGTTTTCAGCTTTTTCTCTCTTCCTCGTTCCTGGTTCCAATTTTTTTCTTTCTTGTGGTTAACCCCATTCTTTGTTTTTCTTTTTTGAGTTTTTCCAATTTTTTCTTCATTATTCTCCTACCCTACCTTTTTACTCTTCTTGCCCTCCCCCAGATACTGCAGGTTTTGTTTTTTCCTTTTCTCTTTTTTTAGTTATTGTTCCTGTGTGATTACTTGGTGTGTTTTTTGTCTACATGCTTTTAATTTTTTGATGTTATTCAATTGGTATTTTTGGCTGAGTGGGAGACAGCAACATTACCCATACAACACAACTACAATCATACCTCCTGCAGCTTCACTTACTGAGTGAGAGCCACCACTTCCTTCTCTGCGATCTGGCCAGCAATAAAGAACCACAAGAAGAGCCTGACTCACCCTTAGCTGGTCTTCAGAATAGTTAACAGAGCTCTAAATACAACAAGGTCATAATGTCTCGGAAACAACAGACAATTACAGTCCACACAAATAAGCAAGATATAGTGGTAGAAACAAAGGAGCAGGGTATAGAACCAGAACACAT
>NW_006922247.1:1139324-1141819 GCF_000298275.1 Orycteropus afer afer | reverse complement strand
TATATGTTGGAATCGACTCAATAGCAATGAGGGTTTTATTTTTTTTCCTTTTTATTTTTTTCATCTAGGAATTTAGCCTCCCTTCCCCTCCCTCCAATTCTTGGTAACCAGCAAAAAAGTTTTCTTCTACATATAAACCTTTCCTTGACTTTTAACAGTAGCAGACTAATAGAATATTTGCCCTTCTGTGATTGACTTATTTCACTCAGCATAATGTCCCCCAAGTTCATGAACATTATGCATTGTTTTTCAGATTCAACATTATTCTTCAGGGTTGCAAATTGTGTGTATGTACCACAGTTTGCTTATCCATTCTTCAGTTGATGGGCACTTAGGTTGATTCCCTCTTGTTGATATTGTGAATAATGCTGTGATGAGCATGGATGTGTGTGTATCTATTTATGTTCTGCCTCCCTTTTTTAGGATAGATATACCTAGTAATGAGATTGCTGGATCAAATGCTAATTCCAAATTTAAAGTTATCACCATATCGATTTCCACAATGGTCGTATCATTCCTCAGTCTCACCATCAGTGTAAGAGAGTCCTAATCTCTTCACATCCTCACCAGCATTTGTTATTTTCTGTTTTGTTGCACTTTGCTATTAATGCCTGAGTGAGATGGTATCTCATGGTTGTTTTGATTTGTGTCTCTCTAATGGCTAATGATCATGAACATTTCTTCATGTGTTTGTTGGCTGCCTGAATATTTTCTTTGGTGAAATGTCCAGAATCAGTTCAAACTTTTGTTTGTGAAGTCTTACCCTGCTGGTGAATTCAAAGGTTTGTGCTTGTTTTTATTTCAATATCTTGTGTTGTGGTGAAGCTTAGTTCATATCATAGCTGTAGCAATTATCATTGTGTGTGGCCAATCTACAATTCTGTGTCTCTCATTAGCTTGTCCAGACTAAGGTAGAAATAATATCTCTACTTTATTATTATAGGTAGAGATATAAAACTGAATGTTTTATATCACCTATGTCTGGTATAATTCTTGGTTCATGATAGGTCTTTGGCAAATATATTGAAAAGTAAAATCAAATAATTCCCAAATTGCATCTGGAAAATACTAAAGGAAGTTTTCAGTACTTTGGCATCATGGAAGCACTTCATAAAGAGAAGAAATAACTGGGTCTAGTAAAAATTTTCGTACTGATCTCTTTAATTTCTTTTTGTACTGTGGAGAATACATTGGAGGTAAGAGAAGGGCTGACACAAGAAATAAGTGAGAAAGTCATGACTTTAATAAGGTTACCAAAAGCTGCTGACAATCTGAACTTGGATAAAGGAAAGACTAAGGAAAATACAAAATAATTCAGAAGTTAGAAAAACAAGACTTGGTCTTATGAATTGAATCATATCCCCAAATATATGTGTTGTAATACCTCATCCCTATAGCTGTGGTTAAAGAGCTCTGGTGGTGTAATGGATAAGGTATTTGGCTGCTAACCAGAAAGAGAGTGGTTCAAACCCAACAGCTGTTCTACCAAAGGAAGATGGGGTGATCTACTTGTGTAAAGATTTACAGCCTCAGAAACCCAAAGGGGGTCACTATGAGTTGGAATCAACTCAATAGCAGAGAGATTTTTTTTTTTTTTAATACTTGTGATTATAATGCCACTTGTTTTTGTTATGTTAATGACACCATCTAAGTGTAGGGTGTGTCTTGAGACAATCTTTTTTGATTTAGAAAAGGAGCAGTTTAAGCAAGGGAGCAGAAATGGGGGAAGATAGGTACCAAGTCACATGAACATCATCAAGGAAGAGAGAGTACAAGGATCTTCCTTTCAGGGTTAATAAGTCAGTTGAAGAGTTATGTGAGCTTGATCAAGAAACAGAAAAAAACTCAGAGAGTAAGCCCTGTTCTAAGACTGCTATTCCCCTGTGTTGTTTAACCATTTCTAAAAGGCCAAGAAGCAAATTAGGGTTTCTGATAGTCTCACAGAGCTACAGGAAAATTTTGGGATGGCAGAGGCCAATACTTATAACAGGGTTTCTCAATTTTTGTAGAAAACCCTTGAGTTCCAAGAAATTATACTGGGGTATATGTGAGACACATGATTAAAATTTATGTAAAAATTTGGTGTTGCATTTTGTTGCCTTAGTTGCCCCTTAGCAATATATATATTTTTTTTTTTTTTTCTTTGAAGGCCGTATGGTAGTATGTGACAGGTCAATACTCATTTAACTGAGTCTGGTAGCATAGTGCCTAAGGCACTTGACTACTAAGCAGAAGGCTGGCGGTTCAAACCCACCAGCCACTCCTCAGAAGGAAGATTGGGCATGCCTACTTCCGTAGCGATACTGCCTTGGAAACCCAAGGAGGGGTCACTATGAGTCGGGGCCGACTCAATGGCAAATAACAAAAACAACAACATTCTCAGTTTTGATGTGAGATGAGGGGCACCAGTGATAATTGGTGTGTTTTACAGGAGCTCTGGTAGCATAGTGGCTAAGACACTTGCCTGCTAACCAGACGGCTGGCAGTTCAAACCC
>NW_006922247.1:1137641-1138922 GCF_000298275.1 Orycteropus afer afer | reverse complement strand
TGCTTAGAGTTCTGATGCTATGATTGGCTAGTTTGGCCACTCTGCCAAGCTCAAAAGGAGATCTCCTAGGGGCAGAACTCTCTCTGACTGCTGGTTGAGGAAGACATGCTTCTGAAAGAGACACACATTCCTGAGACACATGTTGCTGGGAAAGAGACACAAAAGACATGTATTGCTGAGTGAGACACTGAGGGACCAGCACTACTGGGAAAGAGACTGTGAGAGACTGTTGGCTGAGGGACAGTGGGCTGGGAGAGAGACAGAGCATTTTTCCTTTACTAGAATTGTAGCTTGTGGTGCTTCCCTAATAAACCCTATAATCTGTGAGCTCTGTGTGGCCACTGCAGTGAATTAATGAACCCAGGAGAGAGGTGGTGGGTGCTTTGGGAGGAACAGTTGGAGAAAGGGTTGGAGGGAGGCAGCATGTATGGCCTCCGCAGGAATAGGCCTTGGGCTATTGATGGTGATTCTATCTTCCTCTTTTGGGATTAGAGGAGGTCAGAACATGTGGTCTCCTTGCCGTTTTTGCAGCCATAGACTTAAAAGAGCAAACAAACTCTACTTGGGTAATAGAAAACCAGAGGGCAATTTTTGCTCTGAAGAACAAAATGAATGCAAATAGACTTAGACCTAAATGAATTAGCTGAGTGGATAGAAAGAGAATGTTAAGCAGAATAATTAGCAAACTTACTGTTCCCTGGCTGTTAATATCAGCCTAACAAATGCCAAGAAAAGTAGATTCCTAGAGGACAAAATTGAGCTATTGGCAGGGGAAAATTTAAGATCAGATTTAGTTGCTAAAAGGCTTCATGAGTTTCAGTGACCACTTGAGCCAACATATTCACTGGAAAAGTAATTCACTTATAATCCCTGATTTCACTGAGGCCATGGAATCCAGAGTATACTCTGTTAAAGGCCTTTTTTTTTGGTGAAATATCAGTAGAAGACTGATGAATCCCAGCCAGCCTGAATTCTAAGAATGAACCATCAAGGGATCACATCACTAATTCTAGATACTACCATATTAAAAATATTATGATCATTTGGTACTAATTCCAAGTAGTTTTAACCTTTTGTTGGCGGATCATTGTGGACTGTATATGAACTAATCTGTTGAAAAGGTAAATGTAGAAGTTAGCACACTTAGTACTAGAAGACAAAATGCTGTTCTCTTCTCTATTAAATTGTTGTTGTTGTTGTTATGTGCCGTCGAGTCGGCCCCGACTCATAGCGACCCCTCCTTGGGTTTCCGAGGCAGTTATCACTACGGAAGTAGGATTG
>NW_006922247.1:1134947-1137205 GCF_000298275.1 Orycteropus afer afer | reverse complement strand
GTAGCCGGGCACCATCTAGTTCTTCTGGTCTCATAGTCATATAGGCTACAGATCGGATGGTGTAACAGTCGCTGGGACTAACTGTTTCCATGAATTTTGGGTTTTCTTCATTCTTCTTGGCTCTGGATAAGGACAGACCCATCATTGCATCTAGATGGCAGCTTGCAAGCTTTTAAGATCTCAGTCGCTACTCACCACAGTAGGAGGTGGAACAATGGTTTGTGTGGTATGTTATGCCAATTGAGCTTGATGTCCTTTGTGACTATGGTCCCGACCCCACAGGTTCAACTACTCAGTCTCTCTGGGTAGCTGGCTGTGACCAAGCAATGACTACAACCTTGCCCCTTGTCAGCTCCACTATACACCTGGGAATTCAGATCATGCACATAAAGTATAGGACCATTGTCTGTCAACACTATACATGTTCTTGGGTACACTCCCCACTTCACAGACATACCTAATAATTCAGCCTGTCCACCCATCTATCCACCCATATACCCATGTTTGCCTTCACTGACAATGCCGTACTATATGTATAAAAAGGTTCATCTTTGTTATCTGTATTTCCAATGTACTTCTCTATGTCTTTCTCTTCCTCAATGCTGTTATATTGATCACTCACATTTGGTATATTACCCTTCTCTTCACCCAAATCAATACTTATCTCTACCTAACAGTGTTCCCTACTCTACCCTTCCACCCCTGGTAACCAAGGAAGAAAATGTCCTTCCATAGATAAACATTTCTTTGACTTTTACAATAATGGACTAATACAATATTTGTCCTTTTGTGATTGACTTATTTCAGTCAGCCTAGTGTCTTCCAAGTTCATCCATGTTATACGGTGTTTTGCAGATTCTACATTATTCTTTAGCATTACATATTATTCCATTGTGTGTATGTACCATAGTTTGGATATCCATTACTCAGTTGATGGACACCTAGGTTGTTTCCATCTTTTGGCTATTGAAAATAGTGCCATGATGAACATGGGTTTGCACATGTCTCTTTTGTCATGGCTCTCACTTCTTTAGGGTATATACCTAATAATGGAATAGCTGGGTCAAGTGGTACTTCTAATTCCAACTTTTGAAGAAATCGCCATACTGATTTCCAAAATGGTTGTACCATTTTACAGTCCCACCAGCAGTGTATGAGAGTCCCAATCTCTCCACAACCTTGGCAGCATTTTTTGTTTTCTATCTCGTTGAACTTTGCTACTAGTGCTGGAGCAAGATGGTATCTCATTGCTGTTTTGATTTGCATCTCTTTAATAGCTAATGATCATGAGCATTTCTTCATATGTTTGTTGGCTGCCGAATATTGTCCTTGGTGAAGTGTAAATTCATTTCTTCTGCCCATTTTTTAATTGGATTGTTGTCTTTTTGTTATTGAAGTGTTGGAATTTTCTATAAATTCTAGAGATAAGTTCCTTGTCCCATACGTCTTTACCAAATATTTTTTCCCAATCTGTAGGTTCTCTTTTGACTCTTTTGGGGAAGTCTTTGGAAGTACCTAAAAATTTAATTTTCAGAAGGTCCCAATCATCTGATTTCTCTTCTGTTGTTTGTGCATTTTGAGTTATGCTTGATAGTCTATTTATGCCATATATTAGGGCACTTAAATTTGCCCCTAGTTTTTCCTTAAGGAACTCTATAATTTTGGGTTTCACATTTAAGTCTTTGATCCACCTGAAGTTCGTTTTTGTGTATGGTGTGAGGTACAAATCTTGTTTCATTTTTCTGCAAATGGATCTCCAGTTTTGCCAGTATCATTTATTAAACAATTATTCTCTTCCCCATTTAATGGATTTCAGCCCTTTTTCAAATATCAGCTGACCATAGGTCGATGGATCTATTTCTGGGTTCTCAATTCTATTCCATTGGTCTCTGTATCTGTCATTAAACCAATACCAGGCAGTTTTGACTACTGTGTCTGTACAGTAGGTTTTGAGATCCGGCAGTGTGAGACCTCCTACTTTGTTTTTCTTCTTCAATAGTGCTTTGCTTATCCGAGGTCTCTTTTCTGTCCATATAAAATTAGTGATTGGTTTTTCCATATCCCTAAAGAATGTTGATGGGATCTGGATTGGGATTTCATTGAATGTATACATTGCTTTGGGTAGAATTGATATTTTCACAATGTTCAATCTTGATATCCACGAGCATGAGATGTTCTTCCATTTATGTAGATTTCTTATGGCTTCTTGAAGCAGTTTTTTATAGTTTTTTTGAACAGGTCTTTTGTGTCCCTGGTAA
>NW_006922247.1:1115645-1116920 GCF_000298275.1 Orycteropus afer afer | reverse complement strand
GCCTGGTTTTGGCTGAATATATTGAGCTTTTCCACCACCTCTTGCCACAGATTTAGTCAATATGATTCCTGTGTGTTCAATCTGGTGAAGTCCATGTGTAGAGCTGCCATTTTTGTTGTTGAAAAAAGGTATTTGCAATGAACAAGTCATTAGTCTTGCAAAATTCTACCATGCTAGTTCCAGCATTATTTCTGTTGCCAAGGCCAAATTTTCCAACTACCAGTGATTCTTCTTTGTTCCCAAATTTTGCATTCCAGTCACCAGTAATAATTAACACATACTGATTGCATGTTCAGTCCATTTCAGACTGCAGAAATTGATAAAATTCTTCAATTTCCTCATCTTTGGCTTTGGTGGTTGGGGCACCTTGTAGGTGTATGGATATTATGCTATCACTGACAGCATTGTATTTCAGGACTGATCTTGAAACATCCTTTGTGATGATGAATGCCACGCCATTCCTCTTCAAACTGTCATTCCTGGCATAATAGATCATATGGTTGTCTGATTTAAAATGGCCAAAACTAGTCCATTTCAGCTCACTAATGCCAAGGATATCAATATTTATGCATTCTATTTCCTTTTTGACAACCTCCAATTTTCCTAGATTCATACTTCCTACATTCCATGTTCCAATGATTAATGGAAGTCTATAGCTGTTTCTCTTCAATTTGAGTAGCGGCACATCAGCAAATGGAGGTCTCCAAAGCTTTACCTTATCCATAAGAGTAAGGCTGGCTTTACTCAGATGATGCAGCTCTTTCCCTGTCCTATTTTGAGAGCCTTCTAACCTAACCGGACTATTCACAAAGTTGCACAGTAATGTATCAAACAGTGTTTCTTTGCTATTAATAAGGTTTTCCCTGGCCAATTATTTGAGAAGTGGATGAGCCTCTTCCTTCTTCCTATTCTGTCTCAGTCTGTAAACTGGTATGATGCCTGTGCACCAAGTACATCCTGCTGGGTTAGAAACACCAGTGGTTCAGTCTGAAAACTCACATCAACATGTTACCACAGTAGGACAAACTGACAGACAAGTTCGCCTCCCTGTTGGAAACCTCTCATACCACACTAACCTGGGTCCCTGCAGCTGACTTCTCCTCTGTCCAGATTCCTAGGCCTTTCAATCCCCTTTTTCCTGCTCTCCTGCCCTACTGCTTTAGGCATACCTGAGTTCCCTCTCCTCACATGGATCCCTGCAGCTGACTGCTCCTCTGTCATGGTTCCAGGCTTTTAATCCCCTATTTTCTGCTCTCCCTCACTGCTGCTTTGGGC
>NW_006922247.1:1113825-1114925 GCF_000298275.1 Orycteropus afer afer | reverse complement strand
GCCATTCCTCGGAAGGAAGGTTGGGCAATCCTACTTCCGTAGTGATACTGCCTCGGAAACCCAAGGAGGGGTCGCTATGAGTCGGGTTTGACTCGATGGCACATAACAACAACAACAACAACAACATTATCCAAGAAGATGCTTTTCAGTATTTCAATATTTTTAAATTTATTAAAGCTTGCTTTATGGCCTATCATATGTTCTATCATGAAAAATGTTCCATGTGCACTGGAGAAGTATGTACATTTTGCTGCTGTTAGGTGAAATGCTCTATGGATGTGTATAAGGCCAAGTTAGTGGATTGTATTGTTTAGATCTTCTGCATCTTTGTTGAGTTTCTTTCCAGTTGTTCTATCTTTCAGTGAAAGTGGTATATTAGAGTCTCTCCACTATGACTCTGGAATTATCTATTTGGCTTTTCAACTCTTTTAAATCCTGATTTATGTATTTTTGGGCTCTTTCATTGGGTCCATAGATGTTTATTATGGTTATATCTTCATTTTCAATTGATCCTTTAATCATTATGTAATGTCCTTCCTTGTCTTCTATGGTGGTTTTTGTCTTAATGTCAATTTGATCAGAAATTAATATTGCCACTCCTACTCTCTTACCGTTGCCATTTGCTTGATATATATGTTTTTCCAAACTTTGATTTTTAGTCCATTTTTGTCTTTATCTCTAAGGTGTGTCTCTTCTAGGCAGTGTATTGATGGGTTGTTTTCTTATCCAATTTGCAACTCTCCATCTCTTGAGTGGTGCATTTAATCCACTAACCTTCACTGTAACTATTGACAAGTATGATTTGGTTGCTATCATTTTGGTATGTGTTTTTTCATGGTGTCCCTTGTTTCTTTGTTCTATATTATTTTCTCTGCTGAGCTCATTATGTTTATGAATTGTGTTATCATTTCCTTGTTGCTGTTGTTTTAGTATTTCCTGAGTATTTGTGCTTGTCCTCTTTTTTATTATGAAGTGAAGGTTTATGATTTTTCTTTGAGGTTTCCCTACGATTTATAATTTTCTCCCCAAGTTTAGAACAGTCCATTCTATCTTGCAACTCTCTTAACTTCCTCACCATTTAGAAGTTCTGTAACTACACA
>NW_006922247.1:1112582-1113725 GCF_000298275.1 Orycteropus afer afer | reverse complement strand
AGTTGTTATTGCTATTTTTGGTTCTCTGTTCAAAGTACTCCCTTTAGCATCTCTTGTAAGGTTGGTCCGGTTTTATCAAATTCCGTTAGTTTCTGCTTATCTGGAAATCTCCTAATTTCACCATCTTATTTGAGGGACAATTTTGCCAGGTATATAATTCTTGGTTGAAAATTTTTCTCTTTCACAGTTTTATATGTACCATCCCATTGCCTTCTTACTTGCATGGTCTCTGCTGTTCAATCAGAGCTTACTCTTACTGGCTGTCCTTTGCAGGTAAATTCTTGTTTTTCCCATGCTGCTTTCAGTTGTCTTTGGTTTTGGTGAGTTTGATGATGATGTGTCTTGGTGATTTTCTTTTTGGGTCTATCCTCTTTGGGGTTCATTGCACTTCCTGAATGGATATATTCTCATCTTTCATCATTTCAGGGAAGTTCTCCTCCAGCAAATCTTGGACAATTTTCTCAGTGGCTTTATTATTCTCTTCCTGTTCTGGAATTCCAATGACACGTAGATTATTCCTTTTAATTGTATCTCACGTGACCCTTAGGCTTTCTTCATTTTGTTTTGATCTTTTTTTCTGATTGATCCCTTTCCAAAGAAGTATTGAGGTATTTATCTTCAATCTCATTATTCTGTCTTCCATTGCATCAATTCTACTCCTTTGACCTTCCAATGTGTTATCTATTTCTGACAATTTAGTATTAAACTTCTGGTTTTCTATCTGTAGATTTGGAATCATTTGTAATTTTTCATTGATTTTTTTCATTTTGTTCTTGTATTTTCTTCCAAAATTCTTCTAAGGTTTCTTGTGTGTTTTCTTTGGTCTGTCTCTTAATCCTTTGAAGATACTTAAATAAAATTCTTTTGTATTCTTTGTCAGAGAATTCCAATGCTGCTTTTTCCTCAGGGATGTGTTCTGTGTCTGTATCCTGTTCCCTTATTTCTGCCACTTTATCTTGCTTCTTTGTGTGGACTATGATAGTCTATTTTCTCCGAGACATCATGGTATTGTATTTAGATCTCTGTTAACTGTTTGTGAAGAGAAGCCAAGGGTGATTCAGGCTCTTTTTGGTGGTTTTTCATCATTGGTCCATTGGTGGAGAAAGAGGTGGTGGCTCTTGCTCAGTACGTGAAGTTGCAGGA
>NW_006922247.1:1100401-1111662 GCF_000298275.1 Orycteropus afer afer | reverse complement strand
TCCCTGGCTAGCAGGGCTGATTTTTAGGTTAATTCTTAGGTCCTACCACCACTCGGGAATCTTCAAGCTGTCTGTGCCGTCAGGATTGCTCAGGATTGCTGCCAGACCACAGCTCCCTATGTTTCCTTTTGTGGTATTTTCATGCAAATTATTCTGCTAGTTGGGGTTTAGTCCACTTCTTTATCCTTCCCTTCAAGGCTCAGGGGTCCAGGATTATCTTCTGTGTCTGTATTAATCGGCTCACCTTTTCTTTGTTGAAGATGGTCTGTGCAGACTTTCTGCCTAGTCTGCCCTCTTGGTGATTCTCTCAAATAGCATCCGCTTTTGAAGCAGCAGAAATCTTAACTGATGCTGTCAACCCTAGAGTGATCTCATAATTGTCAGGAGAAACATATTAGTGTTGTTGACACAGATCATGATAGATGCTATGATACAGCATGTTCTCTGCCACCTCACCAATCTTGGAAGCTTTATGTGACTTTGCTAGTAAGTTCCAAGAAAATGTTCAGGAGGCAGAAATTGATTTGCTAGTTATTCTGCATGTATCTGAGTGATAGGAAATACTTTTGTGCTATTGAAAGGAAAGGTGACACTGAAAAAAAATAATGAAAAAGAAAAGAAAGTGGTAATTATTTATCCAGGTTAAGATTTTAGATAGCTATTGAAAATGAGTTTTGGTGACGATAAATAAAAGATGGTTACAGCAGTATATTGACAGAGAACTGCCAGATATTTAAGCTGAACTCAGAAAAAGATATGGGATATTATTCTTCATGTCAGATGGCTATTGGCTGAAAGCAAATACCAGAATGATGTTTATCAGTGTTTATTGATTATGCAAGAGCATTTAACTGTGTGGATCATAAGGATTTATGGATAACATTGCAAAGAATGAGAATTCCAGAACACTTAATTGTGCTCAGAAGGAACCTCTACATAGACCAAGAAGGAGTTGTTCAAACAGAACAAGGGGATATTCCATGGTTTTAAATCCAAAAAGGTGTGCATCAGGGTTGTATCTTTCACCACACTTTTTCAATATATATTCTGAGCAAATAATCTGAAAAGCTGTACTATATGAAGAACATGGCAACAGGATTGAAGAAAGAGTCATTAACAACCTGCAAATACAGATGGCACAACCCTGAGTGCTGAAACTGAAGAAGGCTTGAAGCTGTTGTACACAGGGTTGCTATGAGTCAAAACCATCTCAATGGCCCCTAACAACAACAACACTGAAGAACAGAATAAAAAGAAAGGAAACTAGTTGGATTGCCACTGGGAAGCACATTGTCCACACTCGAGACATAAGAAAGAGCTTACTTTTAACTCTAGCCCTGATACACAACCGTTTTCAAGTGACCCATCTAATTCATTCCACATAGCCAAGTGTTTTTGGATTTAAACCCAATTTTAAGGGTTTCGATTTAGAGCAGAAAATACTTGAACATAGTGCTGAATTCACTCTCTCAGATAAAGAAGTAGAATCAAAGACTTTCATCACTGCATGGATTATGTGTCCTGAAATGATGTGCAAAACTTCTTTGTATTTCTATATGCAGTAATTCCATGACGAGGTGATAGTGCACTCTTACACATTCAAATGTAAAACTTAAAAGATACTTGAGAAGTTCAGAGTGTTTAGGTTATGACAAAGCTACATACTAGAAAATGTTACTGGAGAACATATTTCAAGGCTCTGTTGCTATTATTGAATGCATAATTGTGATTGATATCATGTGTGAATGGAATGTCGTTTAGTATTAATTGTATGAGCTGAATGTGAACCTTTGTATTGTCTAAATTCTCATTTGCAGGACACATAGAGTGGAATTCTGAAAGTCCAAAAAGAGAGCACTGCTCTGGTTAAGGAAACTGTTGAAGTAAGAGTATTAAATACCACTTAGTCAGCTTTTAGTAGATTCACCCAGCTGGTAAACAAGGCAAATTCATCATGGAATGTTACAATAACCATCTGAGGATTTTACAAGGTGATTCTTCTCATTATTTAAGCCTTACAAATGTAGCAAAAGACCAAGTATGATTGGTATGCATAATAGACTTGGCTAATCCCTTCTTCCCCATACCTTTTTGGAGTCTAATCTGGCATTTATGTCTCTCTACATATTTACCTCCCTATTCACTGTTACTATATGTCTATTCTTACAAAACCCCGGTTCCCCTTGGGTTTTTTTTTTGTCCTGAAGGCATTTCTTACCATGAGAATATTTTGTAGGAGAGACTGGTGAATAATAATTATCTTATTTTTCAATTCATTATATCATATTTATTAATATTCACTATAAATGCTGCTTAAAACCTTAATTTAGCCCTAATTTTTAGAACTTTATCATAAGTGTATGGAAGAAGCCAGATGTTATAGTCTGTATTCTGCTGGGAAATATACATTGACTGATTGATGAGCTTTTTAGATACCCTTTCTAGTTTCATGTTACACTAAACGAGTGAAACAACAACAACAACAAAAATTGCTGTCAAGTCTATTCCAACTCATGGGAATTCCATGAGTATCATAGTAGAACTGTGCTCCAAAGGGTTTTCAATGATTCATTATTCAGAAGGAGATTGCCAGGCCTTTCCATGGAGGTGCACCTAGGTGGACTTGAACCTTCAAGTCAAGGTTAGTAACTGAGAACCTTAATCATTTGCACCATCCAGGGACTCTACTATAAGTGGTAATAATCCCCCAAAGTCTGCCATTATATAAACTATCATACTCTAGTCTCCAATAACATGCTTTTGTGGTCTTTCAAGCTCTTACCAACCATATCTTCCAGGTCCATTAAATTCTTACTAAAATTCCTCTTGAGGCTCTTCCAGGTCCTGCTCATCAAACAGTTTCACAGCCAATGGCACATGTTCTAGATTTTGGCACATCAGTTGGGCACTACAAGTTATCTATTATCTATTGCTGTGGTTATATATTACTACATAACAAACTTCCCTAAAACATAGGCCTTAAAAGAACAGACCACCATATTGTTACATAACAATTCTTTCTGCGTGCTAGAAATTCTGGAAGAAATTTGGAAGTTCTTGTTCAATATGTCAACTGGGATTATTTACTGGCACTGCTAGGGAAGACCCAAGGTGGTTAAAATTCTTGGCTGACTGGACATGGCTGTCTCCATGCACACTTGCATATATTTACTTGAGCTTCCTCACAACATTGTGGTCTCATAATAGTCCTACATTTTCTATGGCAGTTGGCCTTCACTAGAGGCAGAATTCCAAAAGATCAAAGCAAATACTTTGATATTTTTTTTTCTAATATAGCATCCTAAGTCAGACAGTATTACTTTCAACCCATTATATTCTTCTTCTCAAGCAAATCAAAGGAGCACACTAGATTTAAGTGTTAAAAATGATAAACAATTGTTAACTCTAGCAGATAAGTTTCATTGATGGGAGAGGGGAATAATAGTTTATGGAGATTTTTGTTGTTGTTAAGTGCCATCAAGTCGAACCCAACTCATAGCGACCCCTCCTTGAGTTTCCGAGGCATTATCACCACAGAAGTAGATTGCCCCATCTTCCTTCTGAGGAGTGGCTTGTGGGTTTGAACCGCCAGCCTTCTGGCTAGCAGTCAAATGCCTTAGCCACTATGCTACCAATGCTTCCTTATGGAGACTAGTAACCACAAAATGTTTTCACAGAATTTACATTTATGAATAATTCCATGTTCTGGTCTTATGGATATATATGCACATGGACATATAACTTCTTGGATGGAGCTAAAGTTTCACCTTTTGTAACTAGCAGCTTTCTTCAGAATTTACCTTCTTAGGTCCCTTTGTAACATTTATGCCCTAATTTTTTCTCTTTTTTTCCTTCATATTTTTGGTATTGTAAGGAATAATAGAAATATAAAGTTATCCAAATGTTATTTTGCCCCAGTTCAAGTATACAGATTCTCTGCAACATCCACAAATGTTTATTTTACATCAGTCTTCAGGGGGTAAAATGACATCATTAATAAGATTTACAAAATATTACAAGGATAAATGAATTTAAAATACTCTATTTTATTTTAGCTTTATTTTTAAATGTAGCAAAATTTCATGTTATAAAAAAGTTTGTAACAAAATGTACTTCTCAGTATAAAACACTTCATCAAATAGCCTGTGTATTGTAGTTTGGGTACAAAAGAAAATACAATTGAAAAAAGGTCACTTGTCTCACAGAGTGATTTTCTGTTGTTTGGACATTTTCTTATTTTCAAGCATTGCCATATGTGACATTTAGCTTAGAAGTACCTTCTGACCTTTTGCTGCTACTGTTTCACTAAATGCTCACCTTTAAAAATAAAATAGAAACATATTATAGAAGCTGTCATTCTTAGGGAAATGTAGCAATACATATGTAACATACAAAAATAACAAAGAAAAAAATAAATAATTTTTACTGTTTTTTGTCTCTAAATTATTTCTGGACGGCAAACGTTAAAAAAAACTGTGAATGTTTCTTCCTGATTATATCTGTGTTCATAATTTTATGTTTTTTTTTTTCTCCCCCCACCCCAGTGAATTGAATTATTTTAAAACTATTGATACAAAAGACAACTGGAAAAAGAATCTGCATGTGAATAAGTAACTCTTTCTTCACAACCACAGAATCTTCAAAAGTCTAGAAGACATATTACATAGACCTCACTTTTCATGAAAGGGAGAAAAAACAATGACTAACATTTATTAAGAGACAGATGTCAGTTTAAATATGAGACAGAAGACTGGATACAGATAATGGATCATAATATGCAGATTTATTGAGAATTTTGAACTCAAGAAAAAAGAAAGAAAGAAAGAAATATCTAGATGTGAGAAATTAAATGTGTGGGTAACACAAATTTGGGTTATATATTATTATTATTATTAGATGTAAAAGAAAACAAAAAATAACATTTATATCTTCATTCACATTCATCAAATTAAACTCATTATATCTCTACATTTCTGTATTAGCTATCTTTTGCTATATAACAAATTATTCCAAAATGTAGTTGTCTTAAACATTTATTATCTCATGCTTTTTGAGGATCAGAAAATTGGGAAAGGTTTTGCTAGTTGCTTCTGTGTCAGGGTCTCTCATGAAGTTGCAATTAAGATATCACTTAAGCCTACATTCATCTGAAGGCTTGCTTGACTGGAACTAGAGGACCCATGTCCAAGCCCACTCATGTGGCTATTGCCAGGAGGCCTAGCTCCTTACCACCTTTTGCCTCTCCACATGGCAACACAGCAACTGTCTTCCTCCAGAGTGAGTAACTTGAGAGAGAGAGAAAGAGAGTAAGACTGAGGGAAACTGCGGTACATTTTATAAGTAACTTGGAATTGATACCATCATTTGTTACATATTCTGTTGATAACATAGGTCAACTATGACACAACATGGAAAGAAACTATTAAAGCTATGAATAAAAGGAGAGGAGTGGGCTATTGGGAGCTATTTTATTTATATTAAGATTTTTTTTTTAATTTTATGTTAAGATATTCCCAAGATAATTTAAACAAAATACCTGTTTCAGTATTTCTAAAATAATTCAATAATAAATAAATTCCAAATATATTGTGATGGTAGGTGTTATAAATGGAACACATGAACATTCTATAGGTGCATATAGTATGTGCATATGAGTGTGTGTATGTGTGATGTCTGCTTTTAAATTTCATTTTCATTATATATATTTTTTCTGCTATATTTTTTATCTTGTTCAGAAAAAGAAAATATCTTGCTATTTAAAATTTTACCTTCCAATTGGAAAATATAAAAGATTACTTGATCAATATTTACTTTTTGTGAAAATGAGTCCTTAAAATCAAGCATTCAGTGGTTAAAGTGCTCAGCTGCTAACCAAAAGGTTGGCGGTTTGAACCTACCAGTTGCTCTGTGGGAGAAAGATGTGGCACTTTGATTCAGTAAAGATTTACACCTTTGGAAACTCTGCTAGGCAGTTCTACACTGTCTGACAGGGTCGCTATTGAAATCAACTCATTGGCAGTATGTTTTTTTAAGAATGATATTTGTATTCTATCTTCTTTCTGAGAATATTAAAGTGATAGATTGTGACTTGAATTTTCTTCTGGCATGCAAGAAAATATTCTAATAGAATATCATTGAAAATAACCTGTATATTTTTATATGTAGTCAAATTTTAAAAAGCCAGACAATGATTATTCACAGGGGTTCAACATGGGCAATCAAGTACATATGTCATTCTCTGGGTCTATTCAGCAAAAAAAATATTTCATAGTTCCTGTTCATAATTTCTAAATCTCATGGATATAAATACAGTGTTTTCACTGAAGAATGATTGTGCAATTTTGTTGAACTCTAGGGTATGATAAATTCATTTTAAGCTAACATGTATCTGGGTTAATTACCTTATACATTTTAACATTTTAAAAAAAATTAATTATCCATAAAATTCCAATGACCTAGAGATTCCTTTAATTTTGAGATAATTTACACAGGTAATATAAGAAAATATTATCTCAGTGTATTTTTATATTTTACAAAACAATTTGTGTGTGTGTGTGTGTGTGTGTGTTCCTGTTACAAATATCGTCAAACAACAAAAACTTAATTTCTTACTTAAATTATAGCAGGAAGTTATGACTTAGCTATTTACCTATTTTGTAGGTTTAATGACATATATTGTCATACCCTTACTCAAGTCTGATAAAATTGTAAATTTTAAACAGGATTCATTTTCTTCTAGCAGAGTTGAGTGAGGATAATTGCTGAAAGAGACTATTTTGGTTCAATTTCACTGCGATGATTATTCTTCTATGCATTCTGAGAACCATTTTATGGAGATAAGGAGCATATTGTACCAGAAAGCTATATTCTTTCTTTGTGGAAATATGGTTTGGTAATAATTTCATTGTTAGTATATAAATGTATTGTGAGCTATAATTTTATTTACTTATTTGCTCTTTTGCTTGCTCATATAAGGAATAGAAATTAGGAGGTTGGATTCTAAACTACAAACTAAATTAAATAAAAATGTTTGCCATCTTGATAATTAATTTTTATTTTCTCCAAAATATTTCTCCAAATTGAGATTCCTGGAGTAACAAAATCAATCACTTTAAATGTTAGAGGATAGCATAGAGAAAAACATGTTTAATTAGACAAATTCCCTATGTGATGTTTAATAAACCTGAATACGTATCTAAATCACCCATATTGACCGAGATTTATTCATTTCAAGGCATTTAAAATAAATTGTCAGCCACTATGGCACAATTATCTTTTATCAACTCAATTAAAAAAAAAAAAAATCCTGATGTAGGTATGATTTTCTTTTTTAATAAATAAGGTAATAAGAGTAAAAATTTAGGTGATTTCCTCAAAAACATGCAACAAAAAATTGGTAGAGACAAAAATGTTGGCCTAATTTCTAGCTAAATTTTCAAAATATCTGAAAAACCTACTATAGAAATGTTCTCAATGGGGAAAATACATGGATTTTTTTCCAGCTTAATGTACACTTCTGCTTACATTGTTTCATGTTTACCACTCTCTTGAAAGTCAAACGCGAATATTTTTTCAGTTTTCAATTTATATCACTGTTACTGCATACAACTGATAGCTTCCTTCTCCTCAAAACATGCACAGGCCTCTTCTACATCTTTGCTTCAGCACTCTGGGAATGGAGTTCTCTTAGGCCAAAGCTTTTCCTTTGATTCCTAGGTTGTTCCAGTCAGCCTTTGGCTCTTCAGAGTCCTCTGATGAAACTTAGCCATCAGTCCACCTCATCTCCAAACCAACAGATAAATGTATAAAGTCCTCCAAGTAATCCATTTATCTCTTTTCAATTCTGTTTAGGAGGCAGAACAACCACCTCCGCCTTTAGAGACTGTAGCTCATATTTAATGTGGCTCTAAAGTAACTCCCGAAGAACAATCTCTCACACTCTGTTCTCCACAGCCTTTCATATATTCATATGGGAGTGAAGGGTTTTAGAGTTACTTAAGCTCTAGCTTACCTTTTATTAGAAATTTTTATGTTGTGATACAACTCTCTTTGGAATGTGCCCCAGCTGAAGCTCTTTCAGCCCCCCTGTTTTTCAGGCAGTAAAAAAGAAAAAAAAAAGATTTTCTGTTAGTGAAAATTACAATCAAAACTCACTAATCTTTTAATTTGTGCTTGAGTCTGTGGCCAGGCTAGCAAACTTGAAGGAGAGGAAAAGCTTGAAATGGAGGTGTGTGTAAAGGGTTAAAGATCAGGTATCAGAAAATTCAGGAATCCATGAAGTTACATGTGCTTCTTCATGATTTATATTCACAAAGGTGTCCAGTTTTCACTTTTTAACTGTTAATAGTCTATCTATCAGGAAAATTTATGGAAAAAAAAAGTTTTACACTTCCATGAATAGTTTTAATCTTGATGTAAAACTTAATGAAGTATAGCAGTTGTAATTGAGTGTGGGTAATTAGGTAATTAGACTCTATTATTACCATTGTTAACATCATCATTATTATCCCACTTTTAGTTATACATGTAAGAAGTACAAAATATTAGATGCAACAACAAGAGTTATTGCATCAAGAATTGTTGTTAGGTGCTGTTGAGTTGCCTCTGACTTACAGTGACTCTACGTTCAACAGTACAAAACACGTCTAGGTCCGGCACCAGTCTCACAATCTTTGCTATACCTGAACCTGTCTTTGCAGCCACTGTGTCATTCCATCTTGTTGAAGATCTTTCCAATTTCCTTGACTCTCCACTTTACCAAACATGATATCCTTCTGTAGGGAATGGTCCCTTCTGACAACATGACCAAAGTAGGTGACACAAAGTCTGGCCATTCTCCCTTACAAGGAGATTCTGGCTGCACTTCTTCCAGGACAGATTTGTTCCTTCTTTTGGCAGTTCATGGTAGTTTCAGTATTCTTCTCCAACACCACATCTCAAAAGCATCAACTCTTTCTCAGTCTTCCTTATTCACTATCTAGCTTTCACTTGCATATGAGACCATCAAAAATGCCATGGGTTGCTCTAGGTGTACCTTCGTCTTCAAAGAGAAGTCTTTGCTTTTCACCATGTTAAAGAGCTTTTCAGCAGCAAATTTGTCCAGTGCAATATGACATCTGATTTCTTGAAAGCTGCTTCCATGGGTGTTGATTATAGAACCAAGTAATATGAAATTGCTTGTGGCTTTGATCTTTTCTCCATTTACTGTGATGCCATTTATTGGTCCAGTTGTGAGGATTTTCATTCTCTATTTTGATAGGTAATTCATACTGCAGACTGCAGTCTTTAGTCTTCATTAAGTGCTTCAAGTCATCTTCACTTTCAGCAAGCGTGGTTGTGCTGTCTCCATATCACAGATTGTTAATGAGCCTTTCTCCTATTCTGATTCCATGTTCTTCTTCATATAGTCCAGCTTCTCAGATTACAGATTGAATAAGTATGGTGAAACTATACAACCTTGATGCATTCCCCTCCTGATTTTAAACCATGCATTATCCACTTGGTCTGTTTGAATGACAGCCTCCTAATCTATGCACAAGTTTCTCATGAGCACAATTAAGTGTTTTGAAATTCCCATTCTTTACAATATTATCCATAATTTGTCTGATCTACAGAGTCAAATATTTTTGCATAGTCAGTAAAACACAAGTAAATATCTTTCAAGTATTTGCTTTCAGCCAAAATCCATCTGACATCTGCAATGATGTCCCTCAATCTATGTCCTATTCTGAATTCAGCTTGCATTTATGGAAGTTCCCTGTCAATATAATGGTGCAACCATTTTTGAATTATCTTTACCAAAATTTTACTTGCATGTGATATTAATGATATTGCTTGATAACTACCACATTCTGTTGTACCCCTTTTCTTTGGAATAGATACAAATATGAATCTCTTCCAGTCAGTTGGCCAGATATCTATCTTCTAGATTTCTTGGCATAGATGAATAAGTGCCACCAGTGTGACATCTATTTGTTGAAATATCTCAATGGGTATTCCGTAATTCCTGGAGCCTTCTTTGACAACTCCTTTAGTTCAGCTTCAATGTCTTCCTTCAGTGCCATTGGTTCTTGATCATATGCTACCTCCTTAAATGGATGAAGATCTACCAGTTCTTTTTGGTGCAGTGACTATGTGTATTCCTTCCATCTTTTTTTCTTTGATGCTTCCTGCATCATTCAATATTTTGCCCATAGAAACTTTCAATATTGCAAGTCAAGGCTTGTTTTTTTTTTTCTCCAGTTCTTTTAGTTTGAGAAATGCTATGTAAGTTCTTCCCTTTTGGTGTTCTAACTCCAGGTCTTCGCACATTTCATTATAGTAATTGGCTTTGTGTGTTCTAGATGCTCTTTGAAATTTTTTGTTCAGTTCTTTTATCTCGTCATTTCTTGCAATTTCTTTAGCTACTCTCCATTCAAGAGCAAATTTCAGAGTTTATTCTGACATCTATTTTTTTTTCCTCTAGGTATATATAGGTGTTTATTTTGTTTTACCGTGGTAGCAATGTATCCCAGGATACTTCATTCATTCTTCTACTTATTCAGTCATTCTTTTTTTAAAAATATTTTTATTCTGATTTTGGGTGAAAGTTTACAGAGCAAATTGGTTTTCTATTTATAATTCATTGACATTTTGTTTTGTGACTTTGATTACAATCCTCACATTGTGATAGCACTCTTCCCACTTCTCTGATTCCATGCTTTCCATTTGTACATTTTTTCATATTCCTTCTTGCCTTTTGGGTTTTATGGCTAGGCAAGCACTGCTTGTTTGATTGCATATGATTATTTTAAAGAGTTTTTACCTCTCTCGTGTTATTGTTTGCCTCATATACCTGTCTATTTTTTGGCCGGGTGAATTCAGTTCCAGGATTGAAAGGGGTCTACTGAAAATCATACCTTCTGGGGTTCCACCAGTCTCTATCAGACCAGTAAGCCTAGTAATTTTTTAAATTATTATTTTGACTTTTGTTCTACCTTCTTCTCCCACTTGATCCAAGACCTTTCTTTGTCCTCTCTTTAACAGCAGTCAGTAGTGGTATTCCAGCACCATCAAGCACTTTTGGTATATTTTTGACATTTTTCAGGACCTTTAAGTGTGCTCTTTTTTATCTGAGTGTCTTTACAGGTTTAGGTTTTACATAAAGGTCTTTGACCCATCTTGAGTTAGTTTTTGTGCATGATGAGAGATACAGATCCTGTGTTACACTGAGTTCTCTAGAGAAGCAAAACCAGTGAAGCTTATACATATATATTGTTGTT
>NW_006922247.1:1095047-1100145 GCF_000298275.1 Orycteropus afer afer | reverse complement strand
AAATTTATGTTAGGAAAATGGCTCACAGTTATAGAAGCTGGCAAGTCCCAAGTTCCAATTAAATGTCAGGGTGGAGGTTTTCCCAACTCATGCAACAGCAGGGTCTGATGAGCTCAAGGTTGCCAGGTAGTAAAATGGCTGTTGACTTCTGCAGATGACAAATCCAAGATCACCAGGCAGAATGGTGGATTGTTTGTTCATGGACAGTTGTAGGGAGCACAACAGGATACAGACCCACAGAAGGTTCTCTAATTTTCCCAGGTTTGGAAGAAGGACACCCCCCTAGGGAAACTCCATTTCAACAGGCAGCCTGCTCAAAGCATACATATTAGATCTCATCATGAGACTAACCACATCCCAACTGCTTAAACCACTCAGAATCGTGGTCCAGCCAAGTTGACACACCACCTCAACTATCACAGATCCTTTTTCATTTTTCTGTAAATAATGGATATCTAGTTTTGTCAACACTTTTTGTTAAAGAGATTAATTCTTCCTTATTTAGTAAGTTTCAGCCCATTGGCAAAGATCACCTTTCCATAGGTGGATAGATTTAATTCTGGGTTTCAAATTCTGTTCCATTGGTCGATGTATCTGTCATTGTATCAATACCAGGCTGTTTTAACAACTGTGCCTGGATTGCAGGCTTTGAGATCTGGAAGTGTGAGGGTTTCAAATCCGTCCTCTGCCTTTTGTAGTGCTTTACTTATCCAGAGTCTGTTTCTTTTCCATATAAAGTTGATAATTAGTTTTTCCATATCTTTAAAGAAAGATGATGGAATCTAAATCAAGAATGCTTTATATCTGTAGAATACTTTGGGTAGTACTGACATTTTCATGCTCATGGATAAGAAGAATGTTAATATTCATGGTATATTCATCCATCTATGGAGTTCTCTTTTGGTTTCTTATAGTAGTGTTATATAGGTTTTTTTTGTGTAGGTCCCTTGTATATCTGACTAGATTCATTCCTAAGTACTTCATCTTTTGGGTGGCTCTGTAAATGGTATTGTTTTATTAATTGTATTTTCAAAGTTCTCTTTGTCATTTTAGAAGAATTCTACTGATTTTTGTAAGGTGATCTTGTACCCTGCTGCTTTGCTGAATCGTTCTATTAATTCTAGTGATTTTCCTGATGAATCTCTCAGATTTTCTACATATAGTATATCATCTGCAAATAGACATTGTTTTGCTTTTTATTTGCCAACTTGAATCCCTTTCATTTCCCGTTCTTGCTTTATTGCTCTGTGCTAAAAGGGCAAGGAGGCCACATCTCCTAACCTGCTCTAACCCTACAAGAGGAAGACAGGATCATCATCAGTAACCCAAGGCCTATTCCTACAAGGCCAGACATTCTGTCTCACTGCAGCCCTCACACCAACCATCCCTCCCGTAGCATCCAAAGCCTAAATAGTGGGTTCGATTATTCACTGCAATGGCCACACAGAACTCACAGATTATGAGGTTTATTAGGGAGGCACCAGGCTACAATTAAAGTTCAGGAACAATGTTTAGTCTCTTTCCCAGCCTGCCATCTCTCACCCAACAGTCTCTCCTCTCAGTCTCTCTCCCAGCAATGTGTGTCTCTTTCTCAGCAGCACATGTCTCTCAGTGTCTCTTTCTCTGAGCAACACATCTTCCTCAGCCAGAAGTCAGAGAGAGAGAATCTTCCGCTTCTAGGAGGCCTCCTTTTGAACCTGTCAGAGTGGCCAAACCAACCAATCGTAACATCAGAATTCTAAGCACCTGAGAGAGAGCAGGAACCTCCCAGAACATTGCTTTGTGTTACGCCCAACAGAAATACCCCAGGTAGATAACTTTTACAATCAGGAGCTCCTCAGTTGCTCACAACAAATTCCACTATAAAGTTTACAAAGACTTATGGTTACAAAAGTCATACCAGGTAATTTACTACACCACACTCTGGTCGTGACTTCTAATACAATATTGAATAAGAATAGTGACAAAGGTTATCTTTCTCTAGTTACCATTGCAAGGGGAATGTTTTCATTTGACATTGAGAATAATTTTTGCCATTGTTTTTATGTATATACACTTAATTATGAAGAAGAATTTCCCTTCTATTCCTATTTTTCTGATTTTTATTTTTAAATCAAAAACGGGTATTGAATTTTGTCAAATATATTTTCTGCATCAATTGATATGATCATGTCTTTTTTTTTCTTCATTTTATTTACGTGATGAGTCATGTTAATTGTTTTTCTAATGTTGAACTTGTGTAAGTAGTATGAATCTCATTTGGTCATGTTGTGTTATTATTATCTTGATATGTTGTTGGATTCTCTTAACTAAGATTTTGATCATAATTATCTTGATATATTGGATTCTCTTGGCTAAGATTTTGTTAAGAATTTTTGCTTCTAAGTTTATGAGTGATATGGGACTATGGTTTTATTTTTCAGTGCTGTCTTTACTTGATTTTGCTGTCAGGATTATGATTACTTCATAGAATAGGTTCAGATGCATACCATCCTTTCCAATATTGTGGAATATTTGAGTAGAATTGGTGTCAGTTCGTCTCTGAATGTTTGGTGGAATTCAAAGTGAAGTTACCTGAGCCACATTGGTTTTATTTTATTTATTTTTGTTGTTGTTGTTGTTGTTTTGTTTTTTAATATTTATTGTGATTTGTGTGAAAGTTTTCAGAGTGAATTCATTTTCCATGCAGCAGCTCACACACATTTTGTTTTATGACATTGACTAAAATCTCCCACAGTGTAATAGCTCTCTTCCCACTTGTGCCCTGCAGTTACCTCTTCCCTGTGTCCTTCCTTCCCATGGACTCCTGCCCCCCACCCTGAGCTGTCTCCCTGTGCATATATTGACTGCCCTTCTATTCTCCCATGACTGATCACTCCAAGGAGTGTACCTATCTACCTAATGTAAATGTTCACCCTACATACCTGTCTATTGTTTAACTGGAAGCCACAGGAATGAGTTCAATTCCAGACATGAGGGATGACTAGAAGCAATAGTCTCAGGGGTCCTTAAGCCTCCATCAGACCAAAATAAACTAGTCTTTTTTTGTGTGTGTGTGATTTTGAGTTCTGTTCTACATTGTTCTCCCACTCTATCCAGGATCTTTTGCATTCATCCCTCTCCAAGTGGTTGACAGTGGTAGCTGGGCACCATCTCATTCTTCTGGTTCATGGACATATAGGCTGAGGAGTGCATGATCTACCGGTCCCTTGGACTAATTGTTTCCATGTGTCTGATTTTCTTCATTTTTCTTTGTTCTGGATGAGGAGAGACCCATTGTTTCACCTAGATAGTTGCTTGCAAGCTTTTGAGACCCCAGTTACTACCCACCAAAGTAGGATATAGGACAATATTTTGGTTTAGTATGTTATGCCAATTGAGCTTGAATTCCCCTGTGATCATGGTCCCAAGCCCACATGTGCAACTACTCACTCCCTCCAGGTAGCTGGCTGTGGCCAAGAGGCCACCACAACCTTGCCCCTTGTCCTTTCTTTTATAAACCTGGATATTCTTACAACATATACAAATATGCATGTAAACACATTGTCTGCTAACTCAATACATGGTCATAGGCACACTACCCCCTGCCTACACATACTTGATTGTACCGCCTATCCACCTGTAGATTAATGCTTGCCACCACTGACAATGCAGTAGTGTACATGCAAAAGTGTTCATCTTTGTTGTCTGTACATTGGGAGCTCTTTTTTTTTTTTTTAAATGAACTATTAAATTTCTTTCTTTCTGTTTTTTTTTTTTTTTCTTGTGATGGGTCTGTTCAAATTTTACACCTCAGATTGTGTTAGTATGTACAGGTAATGTGTTTCTAGAGTTATGTCCATTTCTTCTAGGTTTTCAAATCTGCTGGAGTACAGTTCTTCTTAGTATTCTGTTATTATCCTTTGTGTTTAAATTGGTTCTGTTGTAACATCATTTATTTCATTTTTATTCATGTTATTTGCATTTTCTCATTCTTTTCCTTTATTTAATTTGCCAGTGGTTTATCAATTTTATTGATCCTTTTAAAGAACCAACTTGTAATCTCATTTCTTCCTTCTATTGTTTTTCTGTTACCTGTTTCAATTATTTCTGCTTGAATATTTATGATTTCCTTTCTTCTGGGTGACTGTAGATTTTTTCTGCTATTCTTTTTCTAATTGTTGGAAATGTTGAGTTATGGTGGTCATTTTGGTTCTTTATTCTTTTCTAATATGGGAGTTTATTTCTGTAACTTCTTGTTGGAGCAGTGCTTTTGCTATTTCCCAAAGATTATGGTATGTTACGTTTTCATTCATTCTTGATTCAATGAACTTTTTAATATCATTTTTTAAATTTTATTATCCAGCAATTTTTAAACTGAATTATATTGTTTCCAAGTATTTGATTATTTTTCCTTGATCTTCCTGTTGTTGATTTCTGATTTCACAGCATTGTGATATGAGAAGATACTTTGTAGTATTCCAGTGTTTTTAATTTTATTGAGGCTTGCACTGTGACCTAACATATGGTTTGTTCTGGAATGTTCCAGGTGCATTGGAAAGAATGTATATTGTGCTGTTATGGGTGCAGTGTTCTGTGTATATCTATGACATCTAACTCATTGATTTTGTTATTTAAATCTTCTCTGTATTTGTAAAGTTTCTTCCTAGTCATTCTTTCTGTCATTGAAAGTGAATTAAAGCTTCCTCTACTATTTTAGTGGTTCAGGGGCTCAGGAGCTGTTTTTGCTTGGTGGTGGCTGTATTTTAAGGCCAAGGCCCAAGGTAGGTGGGGCAGAGGGGTTAGGAACAACTGAGTGAGATGAACTTGTGTGTCAGTTTGTTGCCCTGTGGTGGCTTATGTGTTGCTGTGATGCTGAAGGCTATGCCACCAGTGTTGCAAAATGCCAGCAGGGTTACCTATGGTGGATAGGTTTCAGTGGAGCTTCTGGACTAAGACAAAGTCAGAAGAAGGAAGAGGCCATCAACTTCTCAAAAATTGACCAGTGAAAACCTTTTGAATAGCAGTGAAACACTTTGATACATTACTGGAAAACATGAATAGCCAAGAAACATTGTCTGATATAGTGCTGGAAGTTGAGTCCTTCATTTTGGAAGGC
>NW_006922247.1:1089335-1093564 GCF_000298275.1 Orycteropus afer afer | reverse complement strand
TTCATGCACTTCAGGAAGTGGCATTTGATCAAGAACGAATGGTTTGAAGAAATTGAAGCTGCACTGAAAGAATTGGCAAAAAACAAGGCTCCAGGAGTTGATAGAATACCCATTGAGATGTTTCAACAAACGGATGCCTCACTGGAGGCACTCACTTGGCTATGACAAAAGATTTGGGAGATAGCTACCTGGGCAACTGACTGGAAGAGATCCATATTTGTACCCATTCCTAGAAAGGTGATCTCCAGAATGTGGAAATTATTGAACAATATCATTAATATCACATGCAAGTAAAATCTTACTGAAGATAATTAAAAAATGGTTGCAGCAGTATATTGGCAGAGAGCTTCCAGAAATGCAAGGTGGATTCAGCAGAGTGTATAGAATGAGGGATGATGTAAGATGGATCTTAGGTGAAAGCAAAGAATACTAGAAAGATGTTTACTTATGTTTTATTGACTATGCAAAAAACATTTGCTTGTGTGGATCATAACAAATTATGGATAACATTGAGAAGAATGGGATTTCCAGAACATTTGATTATACTCATGAAGAACCTGTACATAGATCAGGAGGCTGTCTGTTGAACAGAACATAGGGATATTTCATGGTTCAAAATCAAGAATGGAGTATGTCAGAGTTGTATCTTTTCACCATACTTATTCAGTTTGAATGCTGAACAAATAATCCGAGAAGCTGGATTATATGAAAAACATAGCTTCAGGATTGGAGGAAGACTCATTAACAACCAGTGATACACAAATGACACAACTTTTCTTGCTGACAGTGAGGATGACCTAAAGGATTTACTGATGAAGATTAATGACTACAGTCTGCTGTATGGATTACTCCTCAACATAAAGAAAACAAAAATCCTCACAACTGGTCTAACAAACAGCTTCATGATAGATGGAGAAAAGTTAGAAGTTGTCAAGGATTTAATATTACTTGGTTCTACAATCAACACGAATGGAAGCAGCAGGGAAGACAAGACGACGTATTGCATTGGGTGGATGTGCTGCAAACGACCTCTTTCAAGTGATGAAGAGAAAAGATGTCTCCTTAAAGACTAAGGTGCACCTAACCCAAGCTATTTTCAATCACCTCTTATGCATGTAAGAACTGGACAATAAAAAAGGATGACCAAAGAAGAGTTGATACTTTTGAGTTGTGGTGTTGGAGAAGAATGCTGAGTTCTGTGGTGTGCTAAAGGACTAATAAATCTGTCCTGGAAGAAGGACAACTAGAAAGCTCCTTGGAAGTATGAATGGCCAGACTTCATCTCACCTACTTTGGTCATGTTGTCTGAAGGAACCATTCCCTGCAGAATGATATCATGCTTTGTAAAGTGGATGGTCAACAAAGAAGTGAAAGGCCCTCAATGAGATGGATAGACACAATGGCTGCAATGATGGGTGTAAGTATAACAAGGGTCATGAGGCTGGCACAGGACCAGGCAGTGTTTTGTTCTGCTGTGCACAGGGTCACTATGAGTTGGAGATGACTCAATGGCATATAACAGCAACAACAACTATTATTTTGGAGTTGTCCTTTTATTTTTTCAGTTGTTTTAAAGTTTGATGTATATGTTTTGAGGCTCTTTCCTTGAGTGCATAGGTCTTTCTTTTGACTGTGTCCCTTTGTTAAATTGATTTCTAATCATTATACAAGGTCCTCCCTTCTCTCATTGCTGTTTTTTTTTTTTTATTTAAAATAGATTTTATCAAAAGTAAATATTGCCACTCCTGCTCTTTTTTGTTTGTCATTTGTTTTATGTGTGTTTCTCCATCTTTTGATTTCTAGCTTATTTTTTTTATTTGTTTTTAAGATGCTTTACTTTTAGAAAGCATAATGTTAGAGCCAGTTTTTTTGTCCATCACTACTCTCTGTCTATTAACTGGTGCATTTGATCAATTCACATTTAATGTAATTATTACATGTAAATTTACTGCTGTCATTGTAGTTTGTGTGTGTCTGTGTGTGTATTAATGGTTTCTTTGTTTCATAATTTTTTGTCTATTGAGTTTGTTTACAAATATTCTTATCCTTTCCTGTGTTGTGTCATTTTAATGTTCACTGAATGTCTATGATTTTATTCTTGTTTTATTTGGTGAGGTTTCTTTGAAGTTACCCTGTAGTATATTATTATCTTCTCAAGTTTAAAACAGTCTGTTCTATCTTGATTTTGTCCCTGTCTTCCTCACCATCTGGAAGTTCTGGAGCTATGTAATATATTCCCCTTCCTTTCTTTGTAGTTGTCATCATTTTTCAAATTGACACCTCTTGTTTCTTATTTTCAGTGTTGCAGGTTTATTTTTGATATTTCTATATATGATTTCGGAGCTCTGGTGGCAAAGTGCCTAAGGCATTTGACTGCTAACCTGAAGGCTGGCCATTCAAACCCACCAGCCACTCCTCTGAAGGAAGACTGGGCAATCTATTCCATAGAGATATTGCCTTGGAAACTCAAGGAGGGATTGCTATGAATCAGATTTGACTCAATGGCAGTGAGTTTGTTTTTTTGAGTTTATATTTGGTTTATTTTCAGGTAATGTTGTCATGTATCTTAATCTCAAGTCAATGTCTGCCTTTTTGGTTCTCTGTGCAAAAGACTGCCTTTAACATTTCTTGTAAGGTTGGTCTAAATTTTACAAATCTTTTAATTTCTGTTTATCTGGAAATATCCCAATTTTCCCTTCATTTTTGAGGGAAAATTTTGCTGAATATAAAATTTTTTGTTTGAAATTTTTTTTTTTTTCTTTTCTCTCATGGTTTTATGTGTGTCAATTCATTGCCTCTTGCTTACATGGTTTCTATAGAGAAATCATCACTTAGAGTTATTGGTTCTACTTTTCAGGTAACTTTTTATTTTTACCAAGCTGCTTTCACAATTAATTCTCTGATTTTTATTTTCAAATTTGCACCTGATATATCTTGGTGATTTCCTCTTGGGTCTACCTGTCTTGAATGCATATCTTCTCACTTTTCATGGTATTAAGGGCATTTTCTTCCAACAAATCTTCACTAATTTTCTCAGTGCCATTTTCAGTCTCTTCTTGTTATGGAAATCTAATCACATGTGTGTTATTCTTCTTGATGGTGTTCCATATAATTCTTAGACGTTCTTAATTTTGTTCATTCCCTTTTCTGATTTTTCCTCTAAGAGATTAGTATTACAAATTTTTCTTTAATATTGTTCACTCTGTCTTTAATTTATTCATTGCTACTCCTTTGCCCTTTTGATGAATTTTCTATTTTTGAAATTTTAGAATTAGAATTATTAATTTTGTTATTTTTGTATGGTTTCTAATTTTCCACTTATTTTGTCAATTTGTTCTTGTATTGTGTTCCTTAATTTTTCTAGAGGTTTTTTTTTTTGGGGGGGGGTGCATTTTACTTGAGTTTTCCTGTGGTTTCCTTGATCTGTTTCTTAATCTGTTGAAGGGACCTAAATATAATCTTTTGAATTCCTTAAAAGGTAGTTCTAATAGTATTTCCTCCTCCTGACTTTCTGACCCTGTATTTTGGTCACTTTCTTGGGCAATCTTCTGTGTGTGTTTGTGTGTGCATGTGTGATTTAAATAGTCTATAGTCTCTGACACCTTGTGGTGTCATTGTACTTATTTGTTGATTGTATGTTGGCTTGCTTCACCCAGATATTTTTTGCCTTGTTTTGTTTTACTGTACCTGCACAATGGGAGAGGGGTTTTACTCTGGTTGCTAGTTTGGCAGCATAGAGGTTCTCATCATCTGTCTCCAGATGGATCTGATAGGAGTGGAAGTATAGGTATAATCTCTGACTGCTGATCATGTAGAGAAACTGAGGGCAGGCTGGGTAGGTGTTGGCTGCTATCTGTCACTTATTCAGTATGTGGAATGACAGATGAGGTGGGTAGTGTTGCTGGGTCCTTTCAGCTCAGAAAAAAAAAAATAATAAAAAGAAAGGCGGAAGAGAAAGACAAAAAAGAAAAAAATAATAATGTTGGGTAATGAGGGAAGGTTTAAGAAGAAAAAGAAAGGAAAAAAGAAATGTAAAAAAAAAAATAAGTAAAATAAAAAGATGACACAGCGCTGGCACAAGCACTAGTCACCACACACAGCTGCAGTAGAAATGTGATCCATGGGAATGTGCACCACTGACAGCTGAGGTACAAAGGCAGGTCCTACTGAACATAGAGGTTGTTGGCAGTGGGACACATGCTCCATGAAAATAAAGAAGAAAAAAAAAA
>NW_006922247.1:1078409-1089034 GCF_000298275.1 Orycteropus afer afer | reverse complement strand
AAGGAAGGAAGGTAAAGAAAGAAAGGAAGGAAGGAAGGAAGAAAATAAAATAAATAAGTGGAGGAAAGGGAAGCAAAACAAGAAAAGAAAAAAGAAACTCACTGAAAGGAAGAGGGAAGAAATATAAAGAAAGAAAATATAAAAAATAAAATATAAAAAAGGCATCATATAACTGGCAAAAAACAGGAGCTACCAAATACTTGTGCAGTGGCAAGGGAGTGCTCATTCTGTGGGAGGGTGCACTGTTGATCAGGAAGGGTCAGGAGCAGGCAGTGCTGACTGCAAAGGTGGTGGTGGAGGGATGCACCCACTACACAGGATCTATCTATCTATAAAGTAAGTGGAAGGAGGGAATAAAAAAAAAGAAAAGAAAAGAAAAATAAGACAGAGTGTTAGAGTGAAGAACTAAGAAGAAAGAAAATGGAAAAAGAAAATAAAAAATAAGCAGCTCAGCACTGGTAATAGGGGGACTCTGACTAACCCACTGGTGGATGAGGATTGAGGAGTCCACTCCTCTGGCTACCATGAGATTGTGTGCAAAATGGGGAGGAGATCTGGTTGCTTATTGCTGATATGGTGCCGTTGCACTTCTTGGTAAGTAGAGCTGCTTATCTGGTTCATACCCCTATCGGAACTCTGCAATAATTCAAAATGCTGCACTGTGCAGGTTGACTGCACACTTCTTTGTTTGCCTCTTCGTTTCCTGTTTTCGTTGTTTTTTGCTCTAATCAGTATTTCATCTACTTCTTTTTCCTTTCTTTCTATTTTAAAGTTTTTATTATGATTTCAGTGAAAGTTTACAAAGGAAATTCATTTACCATGCAGCAGTTCACACACATTTTGTTTCAGACATTGATGGCAATTTTCCACAATGTAATAGCTCTCTTTCCACTTCCTCCCCATACTTACCTCTTCCCTGTAACTTTCCCTCCCATGCACTTCTGCCCACTGAGCTGTCTCCCTGTGAATACACAGCCCTTCTATTCTCCCACAGTCGATCTCTCCAAGGAGTGTATCTACCTAATGTAAATGTTCAGCTTGTGTGCCTGTTTCTGCTTGGCTAGAAGCCACAGGAGTGGGTTCAATTCCAGACCTGAAGGGTAGCTAAGGGCCTTAGTCTCAGGGGTTCCATCAGGCTCTATCAGACCAGCAACGCTGGTCTTTTTTTTTTTTTTTTTTGTAATTTTCAGTTTTCTCTCACTCTGTCCAGGAAACTCATACTCTGAGTGGTTGACAGTGGTAGCTGGGCACCATCTCGTTCTTCTGGTCTCATAGTCATATAGGTTGGGGATTACATGGTGTAGCAGTCACGTGGATTAATTGTTTCCATGTGTCTTTGGTTTTCTTTATTCTTCTTTGCTCTGGACGCAGAGAGACCCATCACTGTATCTAGATGGCCTCTTGCAAGCTTTTAAGGTCATAATCACTACTCACCAAAGTAGGATGTTGTGGTGGTTAAGTTTCTGTGTCAACTTGGCTGGGCCTGGTTAAGTGGCTGGGCAGCTGGATATAGTATCCCTCATGATGAGACTGGTAATCAACTCCCTGGTGAAGTCTACCATGACAGTTGAGTAGCTGCCTTGAGGCTGTGGTCTGCTTCCTGAATATAAGGAGAAACGTTGGAGATAGTCTCTAGCTTATGGCACGCTTGGACCCTGGATGTAGCCATGTCATTTTTCAGCAGCCTGCTATGCTCTGCCAACTTTAGGCCTTAGAGTGGACTTGAATTAATGGCCTGCCATGTGGTTTGGTAACATCATGACTGTGCCATTTTCTTTGTCAACCCTGGGCTTTTTAGCCTCAGCAGCCAGTGACTGAGTGAAGAGATGCCTCTAGCTTCAATGGGCCGGGAGCAAGAGGCAGAGCTGAAGCCCAAAGTTGAGGGGTTTTCACTCAGCTCCTACCCTAGAGCCTGGCATTTTGAACTTGGCCTTAAAGCCTCCAAACTGTGAGAGAATAAACTCCTGTTTGTTCAAGCCATCCCATTTGTGGTATATTCCTTTCAAAGTGGCATAGGTAACCAGAACAGATGTAGAACAATATTTTTTTTGTAGTTTATTATGCCAGTTGAGCTTGATGTCCCCTGCAACCCATGGTCCCGAGCCTACAGTTCTAACGCTACCTATTCATTCCTGCTGGGTACCTGGCTGTGGCCAAGAAATGACTACAACCTTGTCCCTTGTCAACTCTGCTATATACCTGGAAATTCTTACAGAACATATAAGTACACTTGTAGAAACCCTATAGATGGTCATGGGTACACTGCTCCCCTGTCTAGACATACCTAATAGTTCAGCCTGTCCACCCATCTATCCACCCGTACATCAGTGTTTGCCATCACTGACAACACAGTACTGTACTTGCAAAAGGGTTCATCTTTGTTGTACCTCCCACACACTTCTCTCTGTCTTTGTCTTCCTCAGTGGCAGAGTGTTGATCACTCACATTTGGTACATTGTCACCCAAATCAGTACTTGTCTTTACTCATCTAGCAGTGTTTTCCCCACCCCCTGCTCCTATCCTTGGTAACAAAGGAAGACAATTTCCTTCCATATAAAAACATTTCCTTGACTTTTTACAATAATGGACTAATACAATATTTGTCCTTCTGTGATGGACTTATTCAATCAGCATAATATCCTACAAGTTAATCCATGTAATGTGGTCTTTTGCAGATTCTACATTATTCTTTAGGGTTGCATAATATTCCATCGTATGTATGTACCATTGTTTGGTTATCCATTTTTCTATTGATGGACATCTAGGTTGTTTCCATCTTTTAGCTGTTGTAAACAGTGCTGCAATTAACATGGTTGTGCATATATCTGTTCTTGTTCTGGCCTCACTTTTTTAGAGTATATACATGGTAATGGAATTGCTAGGTCAAATGGTATTTCTAATTCCAACTTTTTAAGGAATTGCCATACTGCTTTTGACAGTGGTTGTATCATTTTACAGTCCAACCAGAGGTGTATGAGAATCCCAGTCTCTCCACATTCTTCCCAGCATTTGTTATTTTCTGTCTTGTTTAATTTTGCTACTAGTGCTGGGACAAGATGGTATCTCATTGATGCTTTAATTTGCATCTATCTAATAGCTAATGATCATGAGCATATCTTCATGTGTTTATTGACCACCTGAATATCCTCTTTGGTGAAGTGTCTATTCATGTCTTCTGCCTATTGTTTAATTGGATTATTTGTCTTGTTGTTGTTGAGGTGTTGGAGTTTTCTATAAATTTTAGAGATATGTTCTTGTCAGATAGGTCATTGACAATTTTTTTTTTCCCAGTCTGTAGGTTCTTTTTTTAATTTTTTGGCAAGGTCTTTGGAAGCAAATAAAAATTTAATTTTTAGATGCTCCCATTAATGTAGTTCATCTTCCACTCTGTGCATTTTGGGTTATGCTTGGTAGTCTATCATGCCATATATTGTTGTTGTTGTTAGGTGCCATCGAATCATCTCCAACTCATAGTGACCCTATGCACACCAGAATGAAACACCACCTGGTTCTGAGCCAACTTCATGATTCTTGCTATACTTGAGCCCATTGCCACTGCCTCTGTGTCGATCCATCTCATTGAGAGCCTTCCCCTCTTTCTCAACCCACCTTACCAAGCATGACATGCTTCTCCAGGGAATGGTCTCTTCTGACAACAAGACCAAAATATATGTGACAAAGTCTGGCCATTCTCACCTCCAAGAAGCATTCTGGCTGCACTTCCTCCAGGATAGACCTGTTAGTTCTTTTAGTAGTCCATGGTACTTTCAGCATCCTTCACCAAAACCACAGCTCAAAAACATCAATTCTTCTTCATTCTTCCTTATTCATTGTCCAGCTCTCACATGCATATGAGGCGATTGAATATACCATGGCTTGTGTCAGGTGCACCTTAATCCTCAAGGAGACATCTTTGCTTTTCAGCACCTAAAAGATGTCCTTTGTAGCCATTTTTTCCAGTGCTATATATTGTCTGATGTCCTGACTGCTGCTTCCATTGGCGTCGATTGTAAAACCAAGCAATGTGAAGTCTTTGACAATTTCAATCTTTTCTCCATTTATCTAATGCTCTTTATAGGTCTTGTTATGAGGATTTTTGTTTTCTTTAAATTGAGATGTAATTCATACTCCAGACTATATTCTTCAATCTTCATCAGTGAGTACTTCAAGTCATCTTCACTTCTAGCAAGCAAAGTTGTGTCCTCAGTGTATCCCAGGTAGTTAATAATTCTTCTTCCAATTTTGATGCCACGTTCTTCTTCCCATATTCCAGTTTCTCAGATTATTTGCTCAGCATACAAATTGAATAAGTATGGTGAAAGGATACAACACTGACACACTCCCTTCTTGATTTTAAACCATGCAGTGTTATCTTTTTCTGTTCAAACTACAGCCTCCTGGTCTATATATAGGTTCCTCATGAGTTCAATTAAGTGTTTTGGGATTCACATTCTTCTCAATGTTATCCACAATTTGTTACGATCCACACAATCAAATCCTTTTGCATAGTCAATAAAACACAAGTAAACATCTTTCTGGTATTCTTTGCCTTAAGCCACGATCCATCTGACATCAGCAATGATATCTCTCATTCCAAGTCCTCTTCTGAATCCAGCATGCACCTCTGAATGTTCTCTGTCAATATACTGCTGCAAACGTTTTTGAAATATCTTCAGTAAGATTTTACTTGCATGCAATATTAATGATATTGTTTGAAAATTTCCACATTCTGTGGGATCACCTTTCTTTCAAATGGGCACAAATATGGATCTCTTCCAGTCAGTTGGCCAGGAAGCTGTCTTCCAAATGTCTTAGCATAATCAAGTGAGTGCCTCCAGTGTGACATCCGTTTTTGAAACATCTCAATGGGTATTTCATCAATTCCTGGAGCCTTTCTTTGCCAATTCTTTCAGTGCAGCCTCAACTTCTTCCTTCAGTACTATTGGTTCTTGAACATATGCCACCTCCTGAAATGGATGAAGATAGACCAATTCTTTTTGTTACAATGACTCTGTGTTTTCCTTCCATCTTCTTTTGATGCTTCCTACATCATTCAATATTTTGCTCATAAAACCTTTCAATATTGACACTTGAGGCTTAATTTTTTTCCTCAGTTCTTTCAGCTTGAGAAATGTTGAACATGTTCTTCCCTTTTGACTCTCTAACTCCAGGTCTTTGCACATTTCATTATGGTAGTTGACTTTGTCTGCTTGAGCTGCTCTTTGAAATCTTCTGTTCAGCTCTTTTATCTTGTTATTTCTTCCATTTGCTTTAGCTACCTTTTTCTCAAGGGCAAATTTCAGAGTCTTCTGTCATCCATTTTGGACTTGTCTTTCTTTCTCACGTTTTTAATGACTTCTTGCTTTCTTCATAGAGGATACTCTGGATGTCATCCCACAAATCTTCTGGTTTTCGGTCACTGGTGTTCAATGCATCAAATCTATTCTTTAGATGGTGTCTAAATTCAGGAGGGATGTATTCAAGGTCATCTTTTGGCTCTCATGGACTTGTTTTGTCTTCAACTTCAAGTTTAACTTGCATATGAGCAGTTGATGGTCTGTTTCACAATCAGCTCCTGGACTTGTTTTGACTGAAGATATTGATCTTTTCCATCACCTCTTGCCACAGATGCAGTCAATCTGATTCCTGTGTACTCCTTCTGGCAAAGTCCACTTGCATAGCCACTGTTTGTGTTGTTGAAAAAAGGTATTTGCAATGAATAAGTTGTTGGTTTTGAAAAATTCTATCATGCAATTTCTAGCATCATTTCTGTCAGTAAGGACAAATTTTCCAACTACTGGTGATTCTTCTTTGTTTCCAACTTTTGGATTCCAATCACCAGTGATAAGTAACACATCCTGATTGCATGTTTGGTCAATTTCAGACTGCAGAAGTTGACAAAAATCTTCATTTTCTTCATCTTTGGCATTGGTGGTTGGCGCAAAAATTTGAATAATATTAGTATTAATGGTTGTTCCTTGTAGATATATGGATATTTTCCTGTCACTGACAGCATAGTACTTCAGGACAGATCTTGAACCATCCTTTGTGATGATGAATGTCATGCCATGCCTCTTCAATTTGTCATTCCCGGCATAGTAGATCATATGGTTAATTCAGAAAGCCAAAACCCATCCATTTCAGCTCACTAATACTTAGAATATCAATCTTTATGCATTCCATTTCATTTTTGACAACTTTCAATTTTCCTAGATTCATAATTCATACATTGCTTTTTCCAATTATTAATGGATGCTTGCAGCTGTTTGTCCTCAATTTGAGTGGTGTTATGTTATTTATTAGGGTCCTTAAATTTGCGCCTAATTTTTCCTTGAGGAACTTTATAGTTTTAGGTTTCACATTTAAGTCTTTGATTCATCTGGAGTTAGTTTTTGCATATGGTGTGTTTTACAGATCTTATTTCATTTTGCTGTGAATTGATTTCCAGTTTTGCCAGCACCATTTGTTAGAGAGACCATCTCTTCCCCATTTAATGGATTTCAGCCTTTTGTTAAAGATCAGCTGACCATAGGTCAATGGATCTATTGTCATACCAATACCAGACAGTTTTGACTTCTGTAGCTGTATAGTAGGTTTTGAGATCCGTGAGTCTGAGACCTCTTACTTTGTTCTTCTTCTTTAGTAGTTCTTTGCTTATCTGGGGTCCCTTTCCTTTCCATATGGAGTTAGTGATTGGTTTTTCTATAATCTTAAAGACTGTTGATGGAATCTGGATTGGGATTGCATTGAATGTATAGATTGCTTTGGGTAGAGTTGCCATTTTCACAATGTTCAATCTTCCTATCTATGAGCATGGTATGTTCTTCCATTTATGTTGATTTCTTGAAGTAGTCTTTTGTAGTTTTCTTTGTACAGGTCATTTATGTCCCTGATTAAATTTATTCCCAATTTTTTTTTTTTTTGGATGACTACAACACAACATTGTAAATGTTATTCATTACCTTATTTCCTTTTCAGCAATCTCCTTCCTGGTGTAGAGGAATCCAACTGATTTTTGGATGTTGCTTTCATGTCTCACCACTATACTAAATCTCTCAATTAGTTCCAGTAGTTTTTTTTTTTTTTTTCACTGAGTCTCTTGGGTTTTCTAGGCATAGGATCATATCCTAAGCAAATAGAAATAGTTTTACTTCTTTCTTACTAATTTTGATGACTTTGATTTCCCTTCTTGACTTAATGCCATAGCAAAGTCTTCCAATACAATGTTGAATAGAAGTGGTGATAGAGGTCATCCTTGTCTGGTCCCTGTTTGCAAGGGGAATGGTTTCAGTCTTTCTCCACTGAGAATAATGTTGACTGTTGGTTTTCCATATATTCTCTTTATTATGTCTTTTTTATTCCTAGTTTGCTGAGAGTTTTTATCAGGAATAGGTGTTGGACTTTATCAAATGCTTTTCTATGTTGATTGATAAGATTATGTTGTAATTTTCCATTATTTATTTATGTGCTGGATGACATTGATTGTTTTTCTAATGTTGAACCATCTTTCCATACCTTATATGTACCCCACTCAGTCATAATGAAGTATTTTTTTGATATGTTGTTGGATCTATTGGCTAGGATTTTGTTGAAGATTTTTGTATCTATATTCATGAAGGATATTGGTCAGTAGTTTTCCTTTTGTGTGATGTGTTTGCCTGGTTTTGGTATCAAGTTTATGCTTGCTTCATAAAATGAATTTGGGAGGATTCCATCTTTTTCTATGTTCTGGAATAGTTTAAGTAGGATTGGTGTCAGTTCTCTGAACATTTGGTAGAATTCTCTGGTGAAACTCTCTGGGCCAGGATTTTTTTGGTGGTAATTTTTTTATGACCTGTTCATTTTCTTCTTTTGTTAAGTGTCTGTTCAAATATTCCACCTCAGTCTGTGTTAATTTAGGTAAGTGGTGTGTTTCTAAAAATCTGTCTATTTCCTTTAGATTTTTAAGTATTTTGGAATACAGTTCTTCATAGTATCCTGATATCTTTTTCTATTTCAGTTGGTTCCATCATGATGTCACCCAATTCATTTCTTATTTGTTTTATCTCCCTCTTTTCCTTTGTTAAATTTGCCAGTGGTTTGTCAATTTTATTAAACTTTTCAAAAAACCAACTTCTGGTCTTGTTGATTTATTCTATTGTCTTTCTAAATTCTGTTTCATTGATTTCTGATTGAATCTTTATTATTTCCTTTCTTCTGGTGACTGTAGACATACATGTCTTGCCATTTTTTTTCTATTTGTTGGAGATGTTCATTTAAGGTGTTGATTTTGGCCCTTTGTATTGTTTTGATGTGTGCACATATTGCTTTCAATTAGCCTCTGATCACTGCTTTTGCTGTGTATGAAATATTTTGGAATGCTGTGTTTTCATTCTCATTTGATTCAAACAATTTTTCAATTTAATTTTTTGTTTCTTCTATGACACTGCCATTTTTAAGGATGGTGTTGATCAGTTTCTGTGTGTTTGCTCTTTTTCTGTTGAACTTCCTATTGTTCATTTCTAATTTGATAGCATTGTGAGCTGAGAATATGCTTTGCAATATTCTAATCTTTTTAAGCTTATTAAGCCTTGCTTTATGGCCTAACACATGGTCTATCCAGGAGAATGCTCCATTTTCACTGGAAAAGAATGTGTATTGCTATTTTTGGGTGAAGTGCTCTGTAGATGTCTATAAGGTCAAGTTAGTGGATTGTATTCTTTACGTCTTCTGTGTCTTTGTTGAGTTTCCTTCCAGTTCTACCTTTCATTGAAAGTGGTGTATTCAAGCCCCCTCCCATGACTGTGAAGTCATCTATTTGTCTTTTCAGTTCTGTTAAAGTCTGATTGATGAATTTTGGGGCTCTTTCATTGGGTCCATAGATATTTACTATGGATATGTCCTCTTGTTCAATACATCCTTTAATCATTTCATAATGTCCTTCCTCATCTATTATGGTGGTTTTTGTCTTAAAGCCAATTTTAAGAAATTAAAAAATTAATACTGCCACTCCTATTCTTTTTTGGTTGCCATTTGGCTTGATATATCTTTTTTTTGACTTCTAATTTTTAGTCTATTTTTGACTTTGTCTGTAAAGTGTGTTTCTTGTAGACAGAATAATGATGGGTTATGTTTTCTTATCCAGTCTGCAACTCTCCATCTCTTGAGTGGTGCATTTAATCCATTGACATTCAGTGTAATTATTGACAAGTGTGAATTGGTTGTTGTTATTTTGTTATGTGATTTTTCATGGTGTTTCAGGTCTCTTTGTTTCATATAATTTCCTGGGCTGAGGTCATTTTGTTTATGAATCATATTATCATTTCCTTTGTTGATGTTTGTGTTAGACTGGGTTCTCTAGAGAAGCAAAACCAGTAAAGCTTATATATATATACATACATAGAGAGAGAGAGAAAGAGAGAGAGAGAGAGATTTGTATTAGGAAAATAGCTCACACAGGTATAAAAGCTGGCAAATCCCAAGTTTCTGGATCAAACATCAAACTTGAAGCTCTCCTGAATAACGCAGCTGAAGGAGCTGATGAGTTCAAGGTTGGCAGGCATTGGACTGGCTATTGACTCAGAAGGATGATTCCAATATCACCAGGCCAAGTGGTTGATTGCTTATTCACAGACAGCCGTAGGCAGTGCCACAGGATCCAGATCAACAGAAGAGTCCCTCTTTTCTCAGGATATCCATATGTATATTAGAAGCAGGCCACATGTGTAGAGAAATTCTCTTTCAATGGATTGGCTGCTCCAAACATATACATCTGAGCTCATCATGCAAATAACCACATCAAAAATGCTTATACCATTCAGAATTGTGGCTCAGCCCAGTTGACACACAACTCCAACTATCACACCCTTCTTTTACTATTTCCTAAATATTTTTTGCTCGTCCTCCTTTTTTCTTATTTATTTATTTATTTTTATTATTAACTGTTTGTGAAGAGCAGCTAATGGTGAGTCAGGCTCTTACTGGTGGTCATATGTCATTGGCCAGGTGGTACAGAAGGAAGTGGTGGCTCTCATTCAGTAAGTGGAACTGCAGGATGTGCTGGTGTAGTTATGTTGTATGGGCACAGTTGTTGTCTCCCACTCAGAAAAAAAAAAAAAACACAGCAAAAAAAAAAAATTAAAACAAGAGAACAAAAAACACACCACATATACACACAGGAACAATCACCAAAAAGAGGAAAGAAAAAAAGAAAAAGAGGAAAGGTGATAAACGAGAGAAAATATTTAAAGAAATATTTTAAAAGCCAAAAGCAATATGGGTAGGAAAAAAGAGAAAAGGAAAGGAAAATTAAAAAAAAAAAAAAAGAAACCACAATATCTGGGGAGGAGGAATAAGATAAAGAGGTAAAATAGAATAATGAATAAAAAACTGGGAAAAAATGGAAAAGGAAAACAAGGAATGGGGACAGTCACAAAAAGATTAAAAAAAAAAAAAAAAAAAAGTGGTTACCAGGAAGACAGAAAAAGCCAAAAACTAGAACATGGGAAGACTAAATAATAATAATACAAAGGGCAAAAGAAAAAAATAATAATTTTGGAGGCGGGGCAAGATGGCGGACTAGGCAGAAGGATTGCACAGACCCTCTTCAACAAAGAAAAGGGAAACCAATTAACACAGACACAGAA
>NW_006922247.1:1064117-1070999 GCF_000298275.1 Orycteropus afer afer | reverse complement strand
GCTGGTGTGGGATCAGGCAGTGTTTCGTTCTGCTGTGCGTGGGGTCACTATGAGTCGGAAACAACTCGATGGCACTTAACAACAACAACAACATCACTACGGAAGTAGGAATGCCCAACCTTCCTTCCGATGAGTGGCTGGTGGGTTTGAACCACCAGCTTTCTGGTTAGCTGTCCAGTGCCTTAGGCACTATCCTACCAGAGCTCCTAATAAATAAATAGATAGATAAATATGTAAAATGAATCTGGGAGGGCAGAGCAGGGCACCCAGGCTCCCTCAGAGCACACAGATTTGGATGGAGTTCCTGCTGGTACAGAAGGTGTGTGGGAATGAGGGATGGCCTCACCTCCATTCACCGAGGAGGTGTGGGGTATAAGAGTAACAAGAGGAATATCACACTTTTCCAGTCCTCAGCATCTGGTATGTCCTTGCAGTCCCTGGCAAGTGAAGCCTATTCTCAGGTTCCTAGAATCTGAGAGAACACTGTTGGTTTAAATATCCAAAATAGTCCAACCACTTGTAAACATTCAAAACTGCTGTAAACTTTGGACAGCCAAAAGTCGACAGCTCAGCCCCTCTCTCTCATAGTTGCTTCCTCTTTTATTTACCAGCCACCAGTGCAGTCCTCCATACAGCCCCTGGCTAGCAGGGCTGAATTTTAGATTAATTCTTAGCTCCTAATACCACTTGTCAGGGTGCTCTGGTGACGTAGTATTAATTCATTTGACTGCTAATCACAAGGCTGGCAGTTCAAACTCACCAGGCACTCCTCGGAAGGAAGGTCCACAATCTACTTCTGCAGTGATACCACCTTGGAAACCCAAGGAGGGGTCACTATGAGTCAGATTCAACTCTAAGGCAGGCTTTTTTTTTTTTTTTTTTTTTACATCACTTGGCAATATCCAAGCTGTCCATGCCATCAGGATCACTGACAGTCTGCAGCTCCATATAACTCCTTTTTTCAGTGTTTTCATGCAGGTTCTTCTACTAGCTGGAGTTTAGTCCACTTCTGTATCCTTCCCTTCAATGCTCATGGCTTCAGGATTATCTTCTATATCTGTGTTAACTTGTTCCTGCTTTCTTCCTTGAAGAGAGTCTCTGTATTTTGTCTGCCTAGTCTGCCATCTTACCAGAACTCTTTTCATATCCTTTCTTTTGAAGCTCTTGGTTTTGGAATTCTTATCCTTATCCATTTCACTTAGTTTCTCCAATGTCTGTTGTAGAGGGTCTGGAGAGTATAACTGCCTAGTCCACTATCTTGGACCCTCCCCTATTCAGTCATTCTTTAAGAAAATATTTTTAAACATCATTACTTGGGTAATATTATCTAATTAGTATGACTACATAAATTATTATAAGTAATGAAAGAATGACTCCCATTCATCTCAGGTAAAGTATTTTGCTAAGAGCTCATTTAACACTCAACACACAATTGTATGTGACAGTTACTAGTAATACTTAGTAACTACTTATGTGAAGAAACTGAATCTTAACAAGGTAAGCAAATTGCTGATGATCAAACATATAGTTAAGAAGAAAAACAGATATTAAGGCACTACAATACTCTGAATATTACAATTTATCTAATATATATAATCTAATGGAACTTCACATTAATGCTCAGGGCATTTTAAGGATTTTTAAAAATTAATTGACCACATAATTTTCTAAACTAGTTTACTGAATTATGTATACAATATTCTTCTTAATAGCACAAAGCAGAATTCTCATTTCCAGCTACGTATATTTATCTAAGTACATACATACATGCATAGAAAAGACCTCTCTTGACATCTTGACAATGTTATTTTATTCATTCTTGTTTTGAAAATTCAAGGTATTGATTAGAGAAAGTAGAGCTATTACTACTGAAAATTGAAATAAATATATTGATTAAGCAACTCCCTCATTATCCCATTGACTAAGCAACTACTCTAATTAACCTGCATGGTTTAAAATCAGGGAAAGTTTGTGTCAGGGTTGTATATTTTCACTATATGTATTCAATCTATATGTTAAGCAAATAATCCAAGAAAGTGAAATATATAAAGAAAACACAGCATTAGGATTGGAGGAAGATTCATTAACAACCTGCAATATGCAAATGACACAACTTTGCTTGCTGCAAGTGAAGAAGACATGAAACACTTGCTGATGAAGTTTAAGACTACCACCTTCAGTATGGATTAAATTTCAACATAAAGAAAACACAAATTTCCAAAATCAGGCCAATAAGTCACATCATGATAAATGTAGAAAGATTGAAGTTGTCTGAAGTCTCATTTCACTTTGGTCTGTGGTCAAAGCCCATGGAAGCAGCAGTTAAGAAATCAAATGATATATTGAAGACTCAGGTGCACCTAGGAGCTCTGGTAGCATAGTGCTTAAGGCACTTGACTGCTAACCAGAAGGCTGGAGGTTCAAACCCACCAACCACTCCTCAGAAGAAAGGTTGGGCAATCTATTTTCATAGTGATACTGCCTCAGCAGCCCAAGGAGGGTCGCTATGAGTCAGGGCCAACTCAACAGCACATAACAACAACAACAACAAGGTGCACCTGACCCAAGCCTTGGTATATACAATAGACTAGTATGCATGTGAAAACTAGACAGTTAATAAGGAAGACTGAAGAAGAGTTGATGAATTTGATTTCTGGTGTAGGTGAATAATATTGAAAATACCATTTACTGGTAGAAGAACAAACAAATCTTTCCTGGAAGATGTACAGCTGGACTACTCCTTAGAAGTGAGGATTTTCAGACTTTGTCTCATATAATTTGGTCATATTGTCTGAAGAGACCAGTTCCTGGAGAAGGATATCATGTTTGGTAAAGTAGAGGGTCAGCAAAAAGAAGGCCCTCAATGAGATGGATTGCCACAGTGGTTGCAGTGATGGGTTCAAGCCTAGAATTGATTTTGAGGATAGTGAAGGATGAAGTAGTGTTTCATTCTGTTGTACATAGAGTCTCTATGAGTTGGAACTCACTGGACGGCACCTAACAACCCCTAATTATCCTCTAATTTTGTATACATTGGTTCCATCAACACTAATGAGCAACACATCGCTGGGGAATTATGATTTGGTGAACGTTGAGCAAATGAAAAATTAGGTTCTGCTTCAATCACTTGTGCTGAAAGAGTTTACTGGAGTTCTAATAGTACCAGCAACATTTACATCTGATCTGAATCATTTTCAGTTCTGGTGTATAAAGCAGGAAAGCTAATGTGATATTGTAGGGAAAAATCCACATTGTGAGTGATCGAAGAGCCTAAAGGGCTACTATTACATGTCTCAGATTTCATTTTACCTCTCATTTCTGTGTAGCAATGAAGTGTGAAAATTGTACTTTGCTTGTCTTAAGTATCTGTAAACTGCATCACACCACACTTCTTTATGACTTAAGGGAAATGAGTGAGATTCACTTTACAATTAAGTCCTACATTTAAATGAAAAAGGTAACATACAGTGATATTGTACTTCCTGTTCTAGTGAGATTTTACAGTGAATGATTCATTAGCTCTTAAAGTCTTGTTAACAATAACTCCTCTTTTGTAAAATCTATTTTTACTTTGAAGCGTTTTCCAAATCATCACTTTTTTACACAAATTGTACTCAATGTAAATTAAATTATCTCATGAAATATACATGCACTGGAGCTTTGGTGGTACAGTGATTAAAACATTCTGTTGCTAACCAAAAAGTTGATGGTTCAAACCCACAAAGCTCTCAGAGGAAGAAAGATGAGGCAGTCTGCTTATATAAAGATTTATGCCTTGTAGACCCTATGGGGAAGCTCTACTCTGTCCTATAGGGTTGCTATGAGTCAGAATTGATTCAGTGACACTGGGTTTGGATTTTTTGGAGTGGTAGCTAGCAAGGCCCTTATCCAGTGATGATATATCTAAGATCTGGTTTAGGGGTAAAGATTAAATTCTCACCCAATAAAGGATTAAACAAATGTAATTTTTAAAGTGTTTTCTCAATGTTTAAAGTTCTCCATCATGTGTCATTCATAAGGTTTTCAGTGGACAATTATTTTCAGAAGCCTATTCTTCTCAATCTATCTTTTTCTGGAATCTTCACTGAAACCTGTCCATCATTGGTAACTCTGCTGCTATTTGAAATATCATTGGCACAGAGTTCAGCCTTACAACAACATGCGATTCACCACAGTATGACAAATGGAAAAAGACTCCTTGCTGATAGTAAAGATGACTTGAAGCACTTACAGATGAAGGTTAAAAACTACAGTCTTTAGTATTGATTACACTTCTACACAAAGAAAACATAAAACCTTACAACTGGACCAATAAGCAACATCATGATAAATGGAGGAAAGATTCATGTTGTCAGGGATTTCATTTTACTTGGATCACAATCATTGTACATGGAAGGAGTAGTTAGGAAATTAGATGACATATTGCACTGGACAAACCTGCTGAAAAGATCTTTTAAACAGTTTATGTGCATAATGTCACTTTGAAGACTAAGGTGCACCTGACCCAAGCCATGATATTTTCAATAGCCTCAAGCATGAAAAAGTTGGACGATGAATAAGAAAGACCAATAAGAATTGAAGCATTTGAACTGAGGTGTTGGCAAAGAATACTGAAAACAACATGAGTTGCCAGAAGAATGAACAAATCCGTCTTGGAAGTACAGTTGGAATGATCTTTAGAAGCGAGAGTGGTCACACTTCATCTTCCTTTGGTGATGTTTTCAGAGGGACAGGTTTTTGACAAGGATATCTTGCTTGGTAAATTAGAGGGTCTGTGAAAATGAGGAAGAAGCTCAATGAGATGGATTTACTCAAGCATAGCAAGAATTGTGACGATGGTGTGAGACTATGTAGTGTTTTGTACTTATGTACATAGGGTCACTATTAATTGGAGCTGACTCAATGGCAACTAACAAGAACATCATTTCTAAATCACTAGAAGTTCAAGGGTACCCTATTTCTGAAGCTTATTCACCTTTTCTCTCCAAATGGAGCTCATGTAACATATTTGGTGAATTATTGAAAGCTTAATCCTAAGAGTGTAAAGATTTTCATTCATTTCCAATTTAGTCAGTTTGTTTCACTTCTGGAGTTAGAATTTTTTCCCACCCTTCTGCTGTGTTGACAAACATGTTTAATTAGACCTCATGAGCAGTAACTAATCTCTGTCATAATGTCTTTAAAACCAACTCTAAGAGCTCAGCATTCAGTAGTATTATTTTTTTATTTGTTTGTTTATTCATTAATATAAATAATATGTTTGTGATCATATTTGTGTCAGATTGCTGTTTCCTGTTCACGATGGAGAAGCCCCAAGGAGGTTGAATTCTAATCATATTATGCCAAAATGCTTACTACTAACAGCAGTGATATTAATAATTATATTCTTATTCTTACATCATTCTCTTCTGTCAGGCTGAAAATTAATATTAAATATTATCCCATAAAATGCTAATTGGGCATGGGACTTAAGACATAGATTTACCACAAGCTGAAGGAGGATGTTTTTCAGTGATCTAAGCTTAGGAGGGATCCAGGTGAGGACAGAGAACTCAGGCATGCCCAAAACAGCAGGGCAGGAATGCAGGAGAAAGGGGATTAAAAGGCCCAGGAACCAGGACAGAGGAGCAGTCAGCCACAGTGATCCAGGTGAGGAGAGGGAATTCAAGCACACCCAAAGCAGCAGGGCAGGAGAGCGGGAGAAAGGGGATTAAAAGGCCCAGTAACCCAGACAGAGGAGGAAACAGATGCAGGGATCCAGGTAAGGGTGGTATGAGAGGTTTCCAACAGGGAAACAAACTTGTCTTTCAGTTTGTCATACCATGGTGAAATGTTGATATGAGTTTTAAGGCTAAGTCACTGGTGTTTCAAACCCAGCAGGATGCACATGATGCACAGGTATCAGCACATCTTATAGACCAGACAGACTGGGAAGAAGGAAGAGGCTGTCCACTTCTCAAAGAATTGACCAGGGAAAACTTTATGAATAGCAAAGAAACACTGATACGTTACTGCACAACTTTATGAGTAGTCTGGTTAGGTTAGAAGGCTCTCAAAATAGGACTGGGAAAGAGCTGCATCATCAGAGTAAACCCAGCCTTACTCATATGGGTAACGTAAAGCTTTTGAGACCTCCATTTGCTGATATGGCACCACTCAAATTGAAGAGAAACAGCTGCAGACATCCACTAATCTTTGGAACATGGAATGTTCAAAGTATGAATCTAGGAAAATTGGAAGTTGTCAAAAATGAAATGGAGAAGATGGAGAACTAGGGAAGATGGTGAACTAGGCACAAGGACTGCACAGACACTCTTCAACAAAGAAAAGGGAAACCAATTAACACAGACACAGAAGATTATCTTGGACCCCTGAGCCTTGAAGGGAAGGATACAAAAGTGGACTAAACCCCAACTAGCAGACGAATTTGCATGAAAATACCAAAAAAGGAGACACACGGAGCTGTGGTCTGGCAGCAGACTGAGCGACCCTGACGGCACAGACGACATGGCTTGGAGATTCCGAAGTGGTGGTAGGACCTAAGAATTCACCCAAAATTCACCCTACTAGCCAGGGACTGCACGAAGACTGTGCACGGTGGCTGGGGAACAAACAGAGAAGGTGAAGAGAAAGGTGGCCTGAGTTGTGGACTTTTGACGGTCTGGAGGATGCTGCCATTTTGTAGGTTTAAAAAGCAGCTTGACTATTTTGGATATTTAAAGAGACAGCGCTCTCGCAGATTGCTGTGGTGGTAGGACTTAAAAATTAACCTAAAAATCACCCTGCTAGCCGGGGACTGCACTGAGGACTGTTCACTATGGCTGGGGAACAAAAGGAGAAGGTGAAGAGAAAGGTGGGCTGAGCTGTGGACTTTTGCCGGTC
>NW_006922247.1:1055158-1059160 GCF_000298275.1 Orycteropus afer afer | reverse complement strand
CTGGCGAAGAATGCTGAAAGCACCATGGACTGCTAAAAGAACTAACAGATCTGTCTTGGAGGAAGTGCACCCAAAATGTTCCTTGGAAGCGAGAATGGCCAGACTTTGTCTCACTTACTTTGGTCATGTTGTCAGAAGGGACCATTCCCTGCAGGAGGATGTCATGCTTGGTAGGGTGGAGGGTCGACGAAAGAGTGGGAAACCTTCAACGAGATCGATTGACACAGTGGCTGCTATGATGGGCTCCAGTACAGCAGGGATCATGGAGCTGGCACGGGATCGAGCAGTGTTTCCTTCTGCTATGCATAGGGTCACTATGAGTCGAAATGACTCTGTGGCACCTAACAACAACAAAACTTAGAAGTATAATTAGAAATGTTTGTAAGGCTTTAGAATCAGTTACCTAAAGTTAACTGATATTCTGGAATTTACTGTCTTTATCATATTGCATTCTACATGTAATTTTTAAATTGCATTAAATGTTTCTTTGTTATTCTAGCTTAACACATTTTGGAGCTTATCTTGTAAAAGTCCAAAGACTCCATAAAGACTATGTATATATGTGTGCTGGGGTACTGTTGTTAGGTGCAATCTTGTTAGTTCCTACTCATAGTGACCCTATGTACAGCAACAATAACAAAATACTGCTTAGTCCTCCTCTCCCCTTACAATTGTTGCTATGTTTGAGGCCAATGTTTTTCAACCACTGTGTCAATCCACCTCCTTGAGGAAGCTCCTCTTTTTTGTTGACCCTTTACTTTTATATTTGATCCTCCCTCACTAATAGGTATTCATCATAATTTCATGAATTTAGTTTTTTACAAAAAGTTTCTATAAATAACCTAATGAATAAATGAGTTATCATGCTGGAGAAAACCATTTGTAGGCAGAAATGTGAAATTTATAATAAAAAAATATATTTCTCAAGACATATGCTTGCTTTATGGGCAAATTTTCCCTTAATTTGAAACAAGAGAAGTTACATTTTAAAATCTTAATGAAAACATTTTCACAAAGATCATCAAATATATCACCTCTTATACTTGTGAAAATGCATATTTATAACAATGTATTATCTTTTTTCTTAGTGGGAGTTTAGGAACTAATCACAATAAAGGAAACATTGCTGGTTTCTCAGAAAGAGGACAAAATCTCTGAGGTTCCTCCTTAACTTCCAAATCACAGGGGTTATTGTTATCAGTCTACATTTTTAAAATACATTACCCCCAAAATATCAACCTCTGCAAACATTTTCCAATGTTTCTAAGTCTTTCTACATTTTGTGATCTTTTTTTTCACAATTATCCAAGAATCTCCTTCATAACATTTAGCTATCCTGTTTTCTCAGTCACTACAGTCACCTAAACGTTTCATTTTTTTTCCCTCATAATACATAATTATTTTTCCATTGCACAAAACATGTCTTTATGCTTTATTCCCACTTTTCATACTTTGCAGGTTATTATTAATAACCTGGATTATATACAGGTGATAAAGAAAGGGCACAGCTTGTAATAATTTTATCTCTCCTAAGATTCCAGTTTGACTCATTCACATTGTGAAAGTGGTAGTATGGAGCACTTCGTTGGGCTAATAAATGAACTCAGTATCTGAATCTCATGCCTCGGTATTAACTCTTTTTTCCTATAAACTAATCTTCCTGAATTTATTTAAAGAAAAAAAAAAAAAAAGGATAACTAAAAGTTGTTGTTGTTATGTGCTGTCGAGTCGGCCCTGACTTATAGCGATCCCTTCTTGGGTTGCCAAGGCAGTATCACTATGGAAGGAGATTGCCCACCGTCCTTCCGAGGAGTGGCTGGTGGGTTTGAACTCCCAGCTTTCTGGTTAGCAGTCAAGTGCCTTAGGCACTATGCTACCAGAGCTAACTAAAAGTTAATGATTACAACTTCTCTGGTCTTCAAACTTTCGTGTTCAATGCATCAAATATATTCTTCAGAAAGTCTCTAAATTCAGGTAGGATATGCAAGGTCATATGTTGGATCTTGTTCTCATCTTTTGGCACTATATCAGGCAATGTTTCATGGCTCTTCATAAAATTTTCCAGTAATATATCAAATGGTGTTTCACTGATATTTGTAAGATTTTCAGTGGCCAATTCTTTCAGAAGTGGGTGGACCCATCCCTCTTCCCAGTCAAATATTGAGCAATGCAGGAAACATCAAAGAAGATGGAAGGAATACAGAGGCACTGTACCAAATTTAAAAAAAAAAAAGGTCACTGTTCAATCATTTCAGGAGGTAGCATTTGATCAAGAACCAATGGTGTTGAAGGAAGAAGTCCAAGCTGCACTGAACCAATTGTAAAACAATCTTCTAGGAATGTATAGAATACCCATTAAGATGTTCCAACAAGTGAATGCAGAGCTAGAGGTGCTTATTCATTTATGCCAGGAAATTTGGAAAAATGCTACCTGTTAAACTGACTGGAAGAGATTCATATTTGAGCCCATTCCAAAGAAAGGTGGTCCAATAGAACGTGGAAATTATTGAACAATATGGTTAATATTATACACAAGTAAAATTTTGCTGAAGCTAATTCAAAAACCTTTGAAGCAGTATATTGACAGGAAATTTCTTAGAAATGTTAGCTGGATTTAGAAGAGGATGTGGAAAGAGGAATTATCATGTTGATGTCAGATGGGCTTTAGCTGAAAACAAAGAATACCAGAAAGATGTTTACCTGTGTGTTATTGACTATGAAAAGGTACTCAATTGTGTGGATCATAACACATTATGGATAACATTGCAAATAAAGGAATTCCAGAACACTTAATTGTGCTCATGTGGAACCTGTACATAGACCAAGAGGCAGTCTTTTGATCAGAACAAGAGGATTCTGCATGGTTTAAAATCAGGAAGGGTGTGCCTCAGGGATATATCTTTCCCCATTCTTATTCAATTTGTATATTGAGCACATAATCTGAGAAGGTGGACTATATGAAGAAGAATGTGGCATCACAATTAGAGGAAGACTCATCAACAATCTGCATTATGCAGGTGACACAACCTTGCTTCCTAAAAGTGAAGAGGACTTGAATCACTTACTGGTGAAGATCAAAGACTACAATCTTCAGTTTGGATTATACTTCAAAGTAAAACAAAAATACTCTTAACTGGACCAGTAAGCCACATAATGATAAATGGAAAAAAAAGATTGAAGTTTTCAAAGATTTCATTTTACTTGGATCTTTAATCAACACCCATGCAAGCAGCAGTCAAGAAATCAGAAGTCACATTGCAGTAGGAAAATCTGGGGCAAAATATCTCTTTAAAGTGTTGAAGAGGAGAGATGTCACTTGGAATACTAAGGTGTGCCTAACCTAAGACATGGTGTTTTCAATCGCCTCATATGCAAGTGAAAGCTGGACAATGACTAAGGAAGACTGAAGAAGAGTTGATGCTTTTGAGTTGTAGTGTTGGCAAAGAATAATTAGAATACCATGGACCGCCAAAAGAATAAAGAAATCTATCCTGGAATAAGTGCAGCGAATTGCTTAGGAGTGAGAATGATCAGATTTCATCTCACCTAGTACTGTCAAGTTGTCAGTGGGGACCATTCCCTGGAGAAGGATATAATGCTAGGTAAAGTGGAGGGTCAGAGAAAAAGTGGAAGACCCTCAACAAGATGGATCAATACAGTGACTGCATTGATGGTCTCAGGTGTAGCAGGGATTGTCAATAAGGAGCAAGATCAAACAGTGTCTCAATCTGTTGTACAGTGTGTCTTTTGGAGTTGGAATAAACTCAATGTCCTCTAACGATAACAGCACCATTCGAGTCCTCTAGTGTGTACTATTTAGTTTATCAGGTCAAACTTTTCAAGAACATAGTAGTTTGCTTTTAGTAAACTTGCAGAGGTTTGCCTTTGATGTGCTTCTGAGCCACTTAATAAATCAATCATATTTGTATATTTTCAGTTCTCACTAAGAGAATTTTTGGAGGACTTTTAAAGTGATTCTGAGTAGTCAGCCTATACCTCAAT
>NW_006922247.1:1037804-1052079 GCF_000298275.1 Orycteropus afer afer | reverse complement strand
GAGAGCACTGTCTCTTTAAATATCCAAAATAGTCAAGCTGCTTTTTAAACCTTCAAAATGGCGGCAGCCTCCGGACTGGCAAAAGTCCACAGCTCAGCCCACCTTTCTCTTCACCTTCTCCGTTTGTTCCCCAGCCACCATGCACAGTCCTCCATGCAGTCCCTGGCTAGCAGGGTGATTTTTAGGTGAATTCTTAAGTCTTACCACCACTCAGGAATCTGCAAGCTGTCTGTGCCATCACGATTACTTACCACCTCTGCCAGACCACAGCTCTGTCTGTCTCCTTCTGTGGTATTTTCATGCAAATTCTTCTGCTAGTTGGGGTTTAGTCCACTTCTATATCCTCCCCATCAAGGCTCAGGGGTCTAGGATTATCTTCTGTGTCTGTGTTAATTGGTTTCCCTTTTCTTTGTTGAAGAGGGTCTGTGCAGTCTTTCTGCCTAGTCCGCCATCTTGCCGGAACTCCCCCTTTCTCATCTTTGTTGTCATAATCTAATTCCTTTCCCTTTTCTTTAATTTTTTTTTCAGTAAATTTCTTCTAATGATTAATTTTTATTTCACTCTGAAATTATCTATATGCTGAAAGTAATTCTGAGCATATTCTTTTAAGCTAAATTCAGTAGAGGTACTACTTGAGGCAAAAATTAATTTAGAGTATAACATAAGAGGTATTGATCTCAGAGAAGAAATTGTTTTTCCTTTTTCCTCTGAATGGTTACAGTAAAGTTTATATAAGGCAGAAAATTGTGATGGTCTAGTTAAGGTAGTCTTTTACCTGGAAACATCCATGAGACATGCAACACTTTCATTCCTTCAAATGTAAAAATCTAGTTTTGATCCTTTCCTAAGTGGTTGGCATTGGTAGCTGGGAACCATCTAGTTCTTCTGGTCTTGAGATCCATCTTGCCCTAGGACTGATTACTTCAAAATGCCTTTGATTTTTGGCACTCTTCTTCACTTCCAATGATAGGAGACCATTAGCTACATCTTAGATGGCAGTTTGAAAGCTTTGAAGACCCCAAGATCAAAACTGGAGATCCTGGATAGAGTGGGAGGAAAAATATGGAAGAGAATCCATAAACACAATAATGACCAGAATTACTGGTCAGATGGACTCTGGTGGGATCCCCAATAATATGGCCCTAGGATACACTTTGGGCCTGGAATAAAACTCTTAGCCCAATAGTAAACAAGACTTACACACAGACAACTCAACCCAGGGTGACACACCCACATAATATATGGAGATACATCCATTGGAGCAACTGACCATGGAGTACAGAGGGGCAACATTTGCAAGGAGGAAATGCAGGACAGAATACACAAGAGTGCATAACTGTGAGGGGCATGGGAAGAGGGGGTACAGGGAAGGGAAGGGAGGCGACTGGGTTAGGATTGGGGATGGTAATTGAGGAGTGAAACCAAATGTATACAAAATATTGAAAGTAAAGCAAGCTCTGCTCTGTAAATTTGACCCTAAAGCCGGATAAAATAAATAATAATAATAATAATAATAATAATAATAATAATAATAATAATAATAATAATAATAAAAACCACCTCAGTAATCCAATTATTTCTGATTCTACCTTGAGGACAAAGGAAGAAAATCACCAAAGAGGAGAGTATCCCCTAAAGTTAGACAGTGCCCTCTTCATTTGTCTGAATAGATGATGACCCTTCGGATGAGTCATTTCAACATGGTGCTTAATCCAAGACATCCCCTTTACCTTCAGACTTCTATACCAACATTTTAACATAGTTTGTTATAAGAAAAACTTTGATTAGTGGTTTCTCATCTCTGAGGTGACTCTTCCCACTGGCAGAGTGACACAGTAGCTGATGGGAGGGTTGACATATGAGGAATTTGTGGGTTCCAAGTCATGGCCAGAGGAAGTAATCTGATTGTTGAGAGGTTATATATAGTATTCAATCTTTTGACCAAAGGGGAAAATCGATCCTGTAGTTAAAAATATTTAGAGAAAAAAATCTTCAAATAGCCTCTTGAGGCATCTTGGAGGAAAGGCCCAGTAATGTACTTTTAAAAAATTATTCGTTGAAATCCTATGGAGCACAGTTATACTCTGATACACATAGGGCCATCATGAATTGGAACTACTGCAGCTGGTTTAATGTACTGATTAGTAATTTTATTGATTAATTAATTATTAGTTCAATTGTTTAATTAATAGTATTGATTCATTAATTGTAACAAATGTACCATACACACAAAATTTTATAATGGAAAATAGGGTGTAGGGTATAAAGGTGTGGGATATAAGCTGTATACTATTTTCTTTTTTTTCTGCAAATCTAAAACTGCTCTACAAAAATAAAATCCAATAAAAACAAAAACAAAAACAAGTGTACAAAATCTACTCACTAACTCAAACTCACTGCCCTCAAATGGGATCCAACTCATAGCAACCCCTCCTTGGGTCTCAGAAGCAGTATCACTACAGAATTAGTTAGCCCCAATCTTCCTTCTGAGAAGTGGCTGGTGGGTTTGAACTGCCAGCCTTCTGGTTAGCAGTCAAATGCCCTTAGCATTACTCTACCAGAGCTCCCATACAAATGTAGCCTCTGTGAAATATAAACAATAGATAATAGTAGAGAAATATACAATAATATTTTCATGATTTTTGTAAAACTAAGAGCAAATACTATAGGCAGAGTTTGGTATATGAAGAAAAACATTTTTGAACAGTTAGAAATATTTTTATTTTTCCTGAGTTAACATAAGATTCTTAATCCCAGTGATAAATATAATTAAAACAGAAAAGCTGTGCAAACAAAGTTACTATAACTGCTTTTTTTTATCTGCAAACCTGACTTTAGTTTGCAATATTGAAACATTTACCAAGTCTATTTTTATGCATAGTAATGAAAGCACTCTGTAGATGAGGAAAGCACTGAAATGTAGAGAAAAAATATATTGTTGTTGTTGTTGTTGTTAAGCGTTATATTACCACTGAAAATTATTGCAGAGACATTGAGAGATTATTTTTTGTTATAAAATATTTTGAATAAACAAAGCAACTGCATTTTATTGAAACTCAGTATAAATTCAGGAGCTGAATTAAATAAAACATATATCATATATTATAGAAAAATTGGCTTCATTCATGTTTACCATTTTCTGCATTATCTTCCAACTACAATTTTATTGTCTTGTTTAAATTATTGTTGGCATGTGCCGTTGAGTCAGATCCAACTCATAGCAACCTTTCCTTGGGTTTCCGAGGTGGTATCACTGCGGAAGTAGATTGCCCAACCTTCTTCTGAGGACTGGCTGGTCGGTTTGAACCACCATCCTTCTGGTTAGCAGTCAAATGCCTTGGGCACTATGCTACCAGAGCTAACTAAAATGTATGTGCATATTTTGTGTCACAAATACAGCGTGATGTTCAAAATGATTTTAATAAATTTAGACTGACCATATAAAACAATTAATTTCTCACTGTTTGGAAGTGGAATTCTTATTTTTTTTTATAGATGAAACATTGCTTTTAAAGTCAACATTTAACAGAAAGTTATTATATCTAATCACATATTTCTTTTTTTTTTAATTGAAAGGTTATGTCATTGTGAAAACTTCACATAAAAATAAAAGTCAAATCAACAACTGTACAGAAAACTAGGTAAAGCCTAATATTGTAGACAGTTCATGGAAAGGAAGAGTAAGCATTTGAAAATGTGCGATCTTACTAATAATTTTTAAATGTGCAATATAAAATGTGGACATTCTTTGAGTTAAACTTGTAAATATAATTATTTTACACTCATTAGGAGGGTTGTTGCTTTAGGGGCAGTCGAGTCAGTTTTGACTCATAGTGATTCTATGTACAACAGAACAAAACACTCCCTGGTCCTGTGCCAGCCTCACAGTTGTTGCCATGCTTGAGCCCACTGCCCCAGCTGCTGTATCAGTCCATCATTCAGAGTCTGGTCTTTCTTTTTTTCACTGGCCCTCCACCTTACCAAGCATGATATCCTTCTCTAGGGAATAGTCCCTTCTGACAACATGACCAAAGTAGGTGAGATGAAGTCTGGCTATTCTCACTACCAAGGGGCATTCTGGCTGCACTTCCTCCAGGACAGATTTGTTCATTCTTCTGGCAGACCATGGTATTCTTTTTTTTTTTTTTTTAAATTTTTTATTTTAAGAGGTGTTTTACATTCAATGTAACGTGTACATTTGGTTTCATTCACCATTTGCCATGTCCAACTCTAATCTAGACTCTTCCTTTCCCTACCCTATAACCCTCCCCTTGTGGCCCTCACATTCATGCACTCCTGTTTGTCCTGCATTTCCTTAGTTTGAATGTTGGTCCTTTGGTGTCCCATAGTCTATTGCTTTATCAGATGTATTACCATTGAATGTGTGGTTGTGTCATCCTGGGCTGAGTGGTCTGCATGTATATCTTGTTAGCTATTGGGCTGAGAGCCCACCCCTGGGGGTGAGTTTTATTCCAGGTACAGAATGTATTCCAGGGCCATAATATTGGGAGACACACCAGATTTCATCTGACCAGTAATTTTGGTCATTATTGAGTTTTTGGGTTTTGTTCCACGTTTTCCCTCCCACTCTATCCAGTATCTCCAGATTTGATCCTTTCCTGAGTGGTTGGCATTGGTAGCTGGTCAACATCTAGTTCTTCTGGTCTCAAGGGCCATTGTGTTCTAGGGCTGCTTGCTTCTAAATCCCCTTTGTGTGTGTGTGTGTGTGTGTGTGCATTCTTCTTCACTTTTGATGCTAGGAAACTGTAAGCTGCATCTTAGATGGCTGCTTGAAAGCTTTTAGGACCACAGATGCTACTCACCACTGTGGAGCAATGCTCTTATGTATTTTGTTGTGCCAATTGAGTCTTGTGTCCCCCAGCACTATGGTCCTGACACAGTAGATCTATTGTATTTCTCCCCCACAGTGTCTGGTTGTCTGTGAGGGATTGCTTCGTGTCTGTCTTCTATTGTTTTTGTAAGGACTTCAGGTATTTTGTATCACTGCTGCATGTGCAGGTTTAGCCTCAGCTTCATCTATCCTTGGTCTAGAATATACTTCTGTTCGCTATATTCTGTTCGCTATATCAAGACCCGGTCTGATCTTCTCAGGTGTTTATGTATCTATATGTATAGCCTAGTTAGTGTTAATGGCAATACAGTATTGTGGACACATTGGTTGGTATTAGCATCTGTCATCTATCCCTTATGTGTACAATCCGCTGTCCTCCAATTTTCTAATGCTATTGTGTCGTTGTTGTTGTTATGTGCCGTTGAGTTGGACCTGACTCATAGAGACCCCCTCCTTGGGTTTCTGTGGCAATATCACCACAGAAGTATATATCCTTCCCGTATATCCCTCCCCCTACCCATGTCAGCATGTAAGCCCCAACTAGCCCTAAATTAATTCCGTCTCCTTCCCTTCCCATTCCAGTATCCTACTAGGTGAGCTCCCTTTCCCAAGCAAACTCTTCTCTGTCTTTTTACAGTAATGGCTCATACATTACTTGTTCTTTTGTGATTAACTTATTTCACTCAGCATAATGTCCTCCAGGTTCGTCCACGTTGCGAGATGATCAGTGTATCCCTCATTGTTTTTTAGTGTGGCATAGTATTCCATTGTGTGGATATACCATAATTTGCTGGTATATTAGGTTATACCAGCAACTCTAATCTAGAGTTAGGTTAGATTACTCTAGATTAGAGTTGCTTCCATCTCTTTGCTATGGTAAATTGTGCTGCAATGAACATAGGTGTACATATGTCTGATCATTCACTGTCTTTCACTTCTTTAGGGTATATTCCCAGAAATGGAATTGTTGGATCAAATGGGACTTCTATTTTCAGTTTTTTAAGGAAATGCCATACCGTTTGCCACAATGGTTATACCATTTCACATTCCCACCAGCAGTGTATAAGAGTTCCAATCTCTCCACAACCTTGCCAGCATTTCTTACTTTCTGACTTGTTGAACTTTGCTATTATTGCTGGGGTGAGATATCATATCATTGTTGTTTTGATTTGCATCTCTCTAACAATTAATGATCTTGTTTCACTCTATCCTCAAAAATTCCTCATAGTGGTGCCTGGGAACTGACTCAGAATCTTCAAATTTGAAGCATAATTAGAAAGCCATTTCCCAGGTCTAGCTCAAAAATAGAATTAATCCCAGCTACCTACTTTCAATAAAGAAAATTGCAAGTGAGTGTAACAGCTTAAAAAGACCGTAAATGAAAAGGAGCACAGTGTGCTAGGTTCTAGTACTAATAAGATTTGAATGTCAAACAGTGCTAAGGACAGAGGAAAAATGGGGAGGAGGATGAAATCAGAAAATAAAGATCCTTGAGGGCCATGCAAAACATTTTGTTTTGTGTTAGGGGGATACATTAATGTTGAGAATATTTACATAATATAAGACAAGCTAAAAAGACTATAGCCTCCCATATGGAGTAAACTCAACATAAAGAAAACTAAAATCTTCACAACTGGATTAATAAGCAATATCATGATAGATGAAGAAAAGACTGAAGTTCTAAACTATTTAATTGGATCCACAATCAATGCCCACGAAAGCAGCAGTCAAAAAATCATGACATATTGGCCAAATCTGATGCAAGAAGATCTCTTTAAAGTGTTAAAAAGCAGATATCACACTGGGTATTAATGGATGCCTGATCCAAGCCATGTTATTTACATTCACTTCATATGGATGTGAAAGTTGGACAAGGAATATGGAAGACTGAAGAAGAATGTATATCTTTGAATTACTTTATTAGAGAAAAATACTGAATATACCATGGACTTCCAGAAAAACAAACAAATCTGTCCTAGACGAAGTACAACCAGAATGCTCCTTAAGATAGCGAGACTTCTTATGTTACTTACACATGTTAATAGAAGGGACCAGTCCCTGGAGAAGGACATCATTCTTGGTAAAGTAGAGGCTCAGCAAAAAAGAGGAAGACTTAATGAGTTGGCTTGCCACAGTGGCTACAACAATGGACCCAGACATAACAACTATTGTGAAGGAGGTCCAGGACCAGGCAGTGTTTCACTCTGTTGTACATAAGGTCACTATGAGCTGGAACTGACTTGACAGCTCCTAAAAGCAACAAAAACCATGGAGGAGAAGCACTACCCTTTAGCCAGCTAAGCACTTAAATGTCAAGTATCTTTTGTTTGGCTTTTGGATTTCTATAAGATTGTCTGTAATTCACTGCATTTCAGGTAGTATTTGCCTGTGTTTTGTACCAGCCATAGCTGAAATGAGGAAGCAAGCCCTGTGGGATGTTATGTGATCCACTGCTGGGCTTTATTATTTATTAATCTTTTTAGTTATTATGCATCCCTCACTCTACTTCTGCTGTGGAAACTACCTGCCATTCACTTCTTTGCTTTTGGTTTTTCATTTAATTTTGATATCAAATGATTCCATCACCATGTGCTTTGCATTTTTGTAGAAACATAATTCTGTTTGGAACTTGTCATACACTTGCAGTGAGAGAAGGAATGTTTGAACCTGTTTAATAGTGACTGTTAGGCATGGTGACAAACCAGGCAGGGAATGTATTCTTTGTTGCTACATGTCCCAGACATTATCATGAACATATTATTTAAGGGGGAAAGAAGGAATTCCAGCTTGCATGGTGTCACTGCACAACCCAGGGACAGGTCCTTGGTGGGAGAGGGAAAAAGACTATTATTAGCTGCTAACCAAGTGGAAGCTTGAGGGATGAGCAGAGAATGTGATTTGGAGAGGAAATCAGATGCCAATTTAAAAAAACAAAAAAACAGTGACTTCGATTTTGTTTTATATTGTTTTAATCTTACTATTTTAAAAATACTGTGTTTAATTGCAGAAAATGCTAATGTCTTACCTCTAAATTTCACATAAAGTATTTTCAAAGGTCTTTTCACATGAAGTTGTTCTACAGTACAAATAAGTTACTAGGATGGTGTGGGAAGTTCAGACTACACCACTGGATGACACTGTCAAAGGAGGTGACATGAAAATGAGTGTCTAAAAAATTTCTGTATAATGTTTTAGCACATATCTATTACTTTTTATAACACTATCCCTGTAGTTAGTTATAACAAGGAAAACATTTTTGTAAGCCCAGCTTACATGTATCATGTACCTACAAGGTGAAAACCTTCTAATGCTCTCTGGTGAAAACTGTCAGTGTTACCCAATTAAAATGCTGCTTTTAATCATGTGATTTCATCTGCGTGCACTACAACACATACTGATGTTTTTGTTTCTGCTAGTATTTCCTTGTTGCTGATATTATTAATTTTTTGATGTCTTAGCTACAATATTTTGGTAATTAGTATTTGTATAGCCATAACAATAACTTTTTTGAGAATGAAGTAGTAATTAAAGGAAAATAAGAAAAATTAAAAAAAAGGGATTCTGCCCAGTTACTAATAATGTAACTAATAATGTTGTAATAATTCAAAGTAGAAAGACTTCTAAACCAATTGTGTTATATTTATATAATCTAGGAAATATTAAATTTAAGCAATATACAACTATATTTACCTATGTTATTATATGATTAAAATTGATAATAAACATTGCTAGGATTCTGTATGGTCTGCCATTAGAGGAAATCCCTGAGGTGTGGAGAGTATGACACCATGAGTTACTGCACTGGGTAACACCAACTCTAGTGATGTCATTACTACAGTATCATTGCTTATGAGTTTTTCACGGAAGAGTTACCTAAGTTTAGATTTATTTGCTATGTCAAGACCTACCTTACTTGCATTTGAAAGTATTTCTTAGAGTTTTGGATTGACTACTGCTATTATACTTGATTTGCTAGTTTGACCAGAGTGTAATTTAATTTACTTCAATGTCAAATATATTACAGGAATCCTCAGAGACTGTGCCATACTTGTTGGAACTTCAGCTTATGATGTTCTAGATTTGTGACATTATGAAATTCTCTTATTGTTGTTTCTGTTAGATGCTGTTGAGTCACCTCCCACCCATAGTGATCCTTTGTACAACAGAACAAAACACTGCCCGGTCCTACGTTATCCTCACAATCATTGCTGTGTTTAAAACAATCATCACAGCCACTGTGTAATTCATCTTACTGAGGGTCTTTCCCTTTTTCACTGATCCTCTATTTTAGCATAAAAAAAAATGCTCTGGTAGCATGGTGGCTAAGACACTTGCCTGCTAACCAGATGGCTGGCAGTTCAAACCCACCAGACACTCCTCGGAAGGAATGTTGGGCAATCCTTCTTCCATAGTGATACTGCCTCGGAAACCCAAGGAGGGGTCGCTATGAGTCGGGTTTGACTCGTTGGCACATAACAACAACAACAACTATTTTAGCAAGCATAATATCCTTCAGGGAAGAGTCCCTTCTGATTGTTGTTGTTGTTATGTGCCGTGGAGTCGGACCGAGTCATAGCGACCCTCCTTGGGTTTCCAAGGCAGTATCACTAGGGAAGTAGATTGCCCAACCTTCCTTCCAAGGAGTGGCTGGTGGGTTTGAACCACCAGCCTTTTGATTAGTAGTCAAGTGTCTTAGGCACTATGTTATCCAAAGTAGGTGAGATGCATTCTCACTTCTAAGGAGAATTGTTGGTGCACTTTTTCTAGGCAAGATCTGTTTATTCTTATAGTTGTTGTTGTTGTTTTTATGTGCCGTCGAGTCGGACCCGACTCATAGAAACCCCTCCTTGGGTTTCCGAGGCAGTATCACTACGGAAGTAGATTGCCCCATCTTCCTTCCGAGGAGTGGCTGGTGGGTTTGAACCTCCAGCCTTCTGGTTAGCAGTCAAGTGCCTTAGCCACTATACTACAAGAGCTCCCATTCTTATGGTAGTCCATAGTATTTTCAGTATTCTTTGTCAACACCACAATTCAAAGGCATCAACTCTTCTTAGGTCTTCCTTATTCATTATTCAGCTTTCACATGCTTATGAAGCAATTGAAAATACCATGGCTTGAGTTAGGCACATCTTAGTCTTCAAAGTGACATCTTTGTTCTTTAACACATTTAAGAGATCTTTTGTTGAATATTTGCCCAGTGCAGTATGGTGTTTGATTTTTGACTGCTGTTTCTGAGGGCATTGATTATAGATATAAGTAAAATGAAATCCCTGACAACTTTAATTTTTTCTCTATTTATCATGATATTGTTTATTGATCCACTTGTGAGGAGTTTTGTTTTCTTTGAGGTGTAATTCATACTGAAGACTGTAGTCTTTGATATTCATCAGTAAGTGCTTCAAGTCAACTTCATTTTCAGGAAGCAAAGTTGTGTCGTCTGAATATTGCAACCTGTTAATGAATCTTCCCCCAACCCTGATGCCATGTTCTTTTTCATATAATGCAACTTCTTGGATTATTTGCTCAGCATATAGATTGAATAAGCATGGTGAAGGATACATCCCTGAGTCATCCCCTTCCTGATTTTAAACTGTTCAGTATCCCCCTTCTTCTGTCCAAATGACAGCATCTTGATCTATGTACAGGTTCCTCATGAGCACAATTAAGTGTTCTGGTGATCCTCTTTTTCATGGTGTTTGGTTGTCTCTGAGAAGTTACTCCAACTCTATCTTCTGTTGCTTCTGTAATGTATGTGGCTAATTTTGTAGCATAAGTACATATGCAAGATTATCTTCAGCCAAATCTATCCTTGGTCTAGAGATATTCACCTGCCCTTCCTGACGTTTTCACTTCTGTATGCATTTATCCATAGCCTTGTGTTTGGTGTTAGTGGTAATGCAGTATAGTGCATTTGTCTCTGTTGTCTATATCTTATGTGCATATTTCAGTGTTCTTTCTTTCTCTAATATCATCATGTTGGTCACAGACTTTTTCCATCCCTCCCTTCCCTCATCCAAATCAACATGTGACCCCCAACTAGTCTGAAATTTTTCCTCCTTTTCTCTCCCATACCCAGTAACCTGGAAAGTGAATTTCCTTCCCTACCTTTTCCTTGACTTTTTTACAAAATGGGTTCATACAAAATTTGTCCTTCTGTGATTGACTTATTTCACTTAGTATAATGTCCTCCAAATTCATCCACATTGTGAGATGATTCATGTATTGCTCATTATTCTTTAATGTTGCCTAGCATTCTATTTTGGAGTTTAAATGTAGAGGCTCCATGTCTTCATCTTCCAGATTATCTGCCTCTATGTCCCCATCCCAAGTTTCAGGATTCCACTTCTCCCCAATCAATGCCCTCACATTAACTTCAGACAACATTCTGGGTTGGCAACTCAATTGGCATTGTAATTCAGCCACCTTTACAATAATACTCTGTGTTTGTTTTTCAGCAATATCAGCTCTATTATTAGAAGAAATAAAGTTTTCTTCCAGGGCACAACTGGAAACACTGAGGTCTCTTCTGTGGCACTTGAGCTGTGATTCAGCAGCCCTGAACTCATCTTGTTCTTTCACCACATTATCTAGCATAAGTAGGACCAAACTTCCCCCCCCCGAGAGACTGACGTCAAACTTGAACCATAGGTAAGACTCCCCGCCACCCACCTCATGGCCTGAGGCTTTAGGGAATGATAACACCTCCTCCATCAGAGAAATCAAATCAGACCATCTTCTAACCTTGCGTACCTTCTTGGGGTCCCAGGGTGGTACATACAATTGACACACTTGGCTGCCAGCTGAAAAGTTGGTGGTTCGAGGCCACTCAAAGACACATGGGAAGACTGAAAAATCAGTCACTGAATCCCCATGGGGTGCAAGTCCTCCCTGATACACATGGGGTGCTGTGAGTTGAGGTTGGCTCCACAGCCACTGGTCTGCCTACCTTCCTCCTCCCCTCCCTCCCAGTTCACTAGAAGGCATAAAGAATTGCCCAATACCTGCCACTCACCCTGGGCTCTGCACAGAAACCCTTCCTGTCCCAACAGGGACCTCACTGCCCCAGGTATTTCCTCTGTCCCACTCCTGCAACAAGGGGTATTGTTACTCTAATACCCCACACCCACTTGGTGAATGGAGGTTCGGCCATCCCCCATTCCCACCCACCTTCTGGGTGCATAAGAACTCCATCCCACTTTGTGTGCTCCGATGGGGCCTGGGTGCCCTGCCCTCCCCTTCCCCGATTTTTTCTTTCTTTTTTATAGTTTGCTTGCTTTTGTCTGTTTTAAAAGTACTACTATTATTAATACTTTTGTCCTTTTTACTATTATTTTTTATTATTTCCCTCCCAGGTCTTAGTCTTCAGCTTTTTTCTTTTCCCTGTTCTTGGTTGCATTTTTTTTTTTTTTTCCTCATGGTTAACCTGGTTTCTTGTTTTTCTTTTTGAAATTTTCCCATTTTTGTCTTCATTATTGTCCTTGTCTGCCTTTTTTCTCTTATTGACCTATCCCAAGATATTGCAGGTTTTCTTGTTTTTTTCACTGACCTTCTTGTTTGTCTGGAGAGTGCAGCCATTTTGATTGTTTACTTGTGTCAGCCATTTTGGATATTTAAAGTGACAGAGGGTGCAGTCATTTTGAATGTTTACAAGCAGTGGCCATTTTGGATATTTAAATTGACCGAGGATGCAGCCATTTTGAATGCTTACAAGTGGAAATCATTTTGGATTTTAAATTGATAGCATTCTCGTTGGGATTATAGGGACCTAAGAAAAGGCAGCAAGGTGGGAAACAGGGAGTGGAAAAAAAAAAAAAGGGACGTAAAAACAGGCAGCAAATTGGGAAGCAAGGAGAGGACAAAAAAAGGCAAAGGGGACCAGAACAGATTGAGGAGTCAGCCACAGGGACCTAGGTGAAGAGAGGGAACCCAGGCCACACTCCACAAAGAGCGAGGCAGGAAGGCAGGGAGAGGACAGAAAAGGCAAAGGAGATAAGAACAGATCGAGGATTCAACCGCAGGGAGCCAGGTGAGGAGAGGGACCCCAGACCACACATCACAAGCAGCACGATGGGAAGCAGGGAGAGGACAGAAAGGTAAAGGGACTGGATCAGATTGAGGAGTTAGCTACAGGGATCCAGATAAGGGTGGTTGGAGGGGTTTTCAACACCTAAGGGAGACAAACTTGTCTGTTGGTTTGTCCTACTGTGGTGAAGTATTGCTATGAGTCTTGAGGCTGTGCCACTGGTGTTTCAAACCCAGTGGGGTGCACCAGCTTCACAGGTATCGGCCCAGTTGCAGACTGAGACAGACTAGGAAGAAGGAGGAGTCCATTCACTTCTCAAAGAATTGGCCAGGGAAAACCTTATGAATAGCAGAGAAATACTGTCAGATACATTACTGCACAACTTTATGAATAGTCCAGAAACATTGTCCAATACAGAGGAGGAAGATGAGTCATTTAGCTTAGAAAGCTCTCAAAGTAGGACTGGGCAAGAGCTACGTTATCAGAATAACATCAGCCTTACTCATATGGATAAGGTAAAGCTTTTGAGACCTCCATTTGCTGATGTGGCACCACTCAAATTGAGGGGAAACAGCAGCAAGCATCCATTAATAATTGGAACATGTAATGTATGAAGTATGAATCGAGGAAAATTGGAAGTTGTCAAAAATGAAATTGAACACATAAAGATTCATATCCTAGGCATTACTGAGCTGAAATGGACTGCTTTTGGTCATTTTGAATCAGAAAACCATAGGATCTACTATGCCAGGAATGACAGTTTAAATAGGCAAAGCATGGCATTCATCATCAAAAAGAATGTTTCAAAATCTGTCCTGAAATACAATGCTTTCAGTGATAAGATAATATCTATATGCCTACAAGGGAGACCCATTAATATGACTATTATTCAAATTTATGCACCAACCCCCAAAGCCAAAGAAGAGGAAACTGAAGGTTTTTATCAACTTCTGCAGTTGGAAATTGACTGAAGTAGCAATCAGGATGTGTTAATTATCACTGGTGACTGGAATGCAAAAATTGGAAACAAAGACAAATCACCAGTAGTTGGAAAATTTGGCCTTGGTGATAGAAGTAATGCTGGTACTTGCATAGCAGAATCTTTTAAGACCAATGACTTGTTCATTGCAAACACCTTTTTTCAACAACACAAATGGTGGCTGTACATGTGGACTTCACCAGATGGAACACACAGGAATCAGACTGACTACATCTGTGGCAAGAAGTGGTGGAAAGCTCAATATCTTCAGCAAAAATGAGGCCAGGAGCTGATCGTGGAACAGACCATCAACTGCTCATACGCAAGTTCAACTTGAAGTTAAAGATAATTAAAACAAGTTCATGAGAGCCAAAATATTGTCTAGAATATGTTGTTGTTGTTGTTGTTGTTATGTGCTGTC